>NC_134465.1:8664228-8927921 GCF_047948215.1 Lycorma delicatula
GTAAGTAAATGTACATCTGTGTACAAGGGAGGCCTATGAATTCCATTAATTCACTCATGTTCTCTCCCCCTCCCATCCATCTTGAGTTGCTACATTGAGTGAATTGGTAACTTTATATCCTTGCTTTCCCAATCATCTCCACTTTTAAAAATGTTTAATATAGATTTTTAAACGCATCACCTTTTCCTTAATTGCGTAAATATTTTTTCCAAAATCAAATTTATATCTTCATTCACTGGGATAGTGGTAAACAGTTTCTTTAACTTTGAGGTTAAAGAAACTTTATTCTAGATAGGTGTAGGTTTACGTCAGGTACTTAAAATAGAAATTAATCTATCAATAATAATGATTCAATTAAATTCTCATATAATCTTATGTAATTAAGACAGATCTAAATTGTGTAATACAAATAAATTTATGTAATTACTATATACATGAATAACTTTAAATATGGATAAAACCTTTATTCATATGCCTACTCCATATAACTTTATTTAGAAGCAATGTGCTTTTAAATAAATATAGTAGCGCTAATTGCACAGATAATATTCTCATCAATAATATTAATTTTTGCTGCCCATCGTGTGAAATTTCTAGTTGTAGATAATAAATTCTCATCGGGCAATAAAATTGATTTTGTCTGCAACAAGATCAAACTAAGTTGTTTTTACTTTTAAGTATTTTAATAGAATGCTAACTAAGCCTTATCATCCGTTATTAAATACTTATTATGTACTGACATAAGTATTTAATACTTGGTATACAGGTAAAAATGTATATTGACATTTATACCTGAAATTCAATATAATATGTTAGAGTTATTTCAAAAAGAGATTTCAAGTTACTAGAATGAGTTGTCAGATAATTGTCTGACACCAGTAAATATGAATTCTAACTTATTCCATGTTTATTTTTTTACAAATATGCAACCATTGGTAAAAAATAAATACATTATTTCTAAAAAAAAATAATAATACCCATCTCTATCAAACTGACAGCAGACTTGGTTGTTTTTTAACACAATATCTCAGAAAACAAAAACAATCTTATAAAAAAATCTCCCCACTAATTTCTTTAAAAAATAAAATTAAAATATTTTCTTTTAAAGAGCTAAAACTATTCTGCTGATGAGTTGTAAATAATGCTAATAATAGAAAGAAAAAAACACTGAAATTTTTGAATCATTTAATATACTCAAATAATAATATTTATAAAAATAATTTGAATAAATGCCTTTTAAATTAATTTTATTCATTCAGTATCATCATAAAATCATTAATTTGGTCTTTAATCAATTTAATTTTTATTATAATTAGTTGTGATACAACTCTGATCAAAGTTTTTCTTGATCTGTCTGTGCAAATGATGGGAAGTTTCCTTTTTTATAAACTTAACAAGTACTCATTTGTGAATGATCTGAAAAAATACTTATTTATAAAAAAAAACCTGGATCAATTGAAGCTATTTTGGCATTGGTTTATTTTTGCAATAAGTAGCTTGTTGTAGTATGATGTCACCCTATAAAAAAACATTCTACCATAATTTAATAGTTATTTGGCATTTGTAAAAAAGTCTTATTTGTATATTGATTTTTTTTTTGTCTTCAATCATTTGACTGGTTTGATGCAGCTCTCCAAGATTCCGTATCTAGTGCTAGTCGTTTCATTTCAGTATACCCTCTACATCCTACATCCCTAACAATTTGTTTTACATACTCCAAACATGGCCTGCCTACATAATTTTTCCCTTCTACCTGTCCTTCCAATATTAAAGCGACTATTCCAGGATGCCTTAGTATGTGGCCTATAAGTCTGTCTCTTCTTTTAACTATATTTTTCCAAATGCTTCTTTCTTCATCTATTTGCCGCAATACCTCTTCATTTGTCACTTTATCCACCCATCTGATTTTTAAGATTCTCCTATAGCACCGCATTTCAAAAGCTTCTAATCTTTTCTTCTCAGATACTCCGATTGTCCAAGTTTCACTTCCATATAAAGCGACACTCCAAACATACACTTTCAAAAATCTTTTCCTGACATTTAAATTAATTTTTGATGTAAACAAATTATATTTCTTACTGAAGGCTGGTTTAGCTTGTGCTTTTTGGCATTTTATATCGCTCCTGCTTCGTCCATCTTTAGTAATTCTACTTCCCAAATAACAAAATTCTTCTACCTCCATAATCTTTTCTCCTCCTATTTTCACATTCAGTGGTCCATCTTTGTTATTTCTACTACATTTCATTACTTTTGTTTTGTTCTTGTTTATTTTCACGCGATAGTTCTTGCGTAGGCCTTGATCTATGACGTTCATTGTTTCTTCTAAATCCTTTTTACTCTCGGCTAGAATTACTATATCATCAGCAAATCGTAGCATCTTTATCTTTTCACCTTGTACTGTTACTCCGAATCTAAATTGTTCTTTAACATCATTAACTGCTAGTTCCATGTAAAGATTAAAAAGTAACGGAGATAGGGAACATCCTTGTCGGACTCCCTTTCTTATTACGGCTTCTTTCTTATATTCTTCAATTGTTACTGTTGCTGTTTGGTTCCTGTACATGTTAGCAATTGTTCTTCTATCTCTGTATTTGAACCCCAATTTTTTTAAAATGCTGAACATTTTATTCCAGTCTACGTTACCGAATGCCTTTTCTAGGTCTATAAACATCAAGTATGTTGGTTTGTTTTTCTTTAATCTTCCTTCTACTATTAATCTGAGGCCTAAAATTGCTTCCCTTGTCCCTATACTTTTCCTGAAACCAAATTGGTCTTCTCCTTACACTTCCTCTACTCTCCTCTCAATTCTTCTGTATAGAATTCTAGTTAAGATTTTTTATGCATTAGTTAAACTAATTGTTCTGTATTCTTCACATTTATATGCTCCTGCTTTCTTTGGTATCATTACTATAAAAGAAACAAGATTAAAATAAATTATAAAAAAATCAAAACTAAAAATTGCAATCAATCTGCCAGTAAGCTAAATAGGTACTTTCAAATTAATGCACTAGAACAGTCTCTTATATATCAAACAATATGTTAACTGAAGAAAGCTATTTGTTCAAATAATATTCTAGTACAGATTGAAAAAGATCTTGGAATTAGATTTTTTTCAAACACTACTTACAGAAAAAATTTTATAGTGCATTTCCTTCAGCAGTTACACACTTTCGCCAGCTTCTATAAGGTTGCTAGAAACATTCCTGGAACCCATTTTGAGATTTTCTCATTTGCTTGTTTGCATACATCACCAATGTTTTTTTGTATTTTCTCCTTCAAAGCATTTTGCAAGTGAGGAAGGAAGTATAGATCAGCTGGTACCAAATCAAGAGAGTACGGTGTTTGTTCCAGTTGTTACATTGTGATATGCTAGTTTTTATTTGACAAGCATAGGCCGATGGGCTAGCACATCGACCCATAAAAAATTAATTTAATCCTTGGTTTATCATTTCTTAGGATGCTCCCTTCTTATTGCATCCTATATACAATGAAGGACAGCAACTTACATTTCCTTTTCACCGTTTCACTATCAGGAATGAATTTTTAATGAACAGTACCCTGTGAATAAAAAAATAACTTCTAACATAACCTTTCCTATGTTCCTAATTTTTAAAATAAAAATAACAATCGCATAGCTAATTTGAAAATATTTTCCATTTGTTTATAATATTAATACTTGGTACTGGATTGTTTCAATAAATCTGATTTAAAACTGGTTACAAAGTCTAACAGTGAAGAGAAATCTATTTCATATTCAAAATATTTTCACATGAAAATTCAAGAAAGGTAGCTGAGAAATAATACACTACCCATTTTCAAAGAACAGCTAGCTCATAATTACAGTAGTAACATTTTTAAAGTTCTTCTTTGCATTCCTACAAAATACTGGTTTTTTCACCTTGTGTTTGTTTTGAATAATTTTTTCCTACATCCATAATTTTTTTGTACCCTATAAAAATATTTTAATTAAAAATAAATTTAACAATGTAAAAAAAAAAAAATAATTAAACTGACAAAAAAATGTTCTAAAAATTACAAAATATTACTTTTTCAATTTTTCTTTACTAAAAATGTTTGAATTTGGAGGTTAATAACAAAATGTTTTAAACCACTTTTTTATTAAAAAAAAAAAATCTGATTTCTTTTCAGTGAAAATACTTTATAAGAAAATTCTGCTATCAAACAATTGGGTTATTTCAGATAATTATTAACCTTTTTTTTTCCCCTTTTCCCCCCGACCGGATATCCATTTAAGTATACACAGTCGGATAATTAACCTGGCAGTAAGCTTGTGCACTGTAACGCAAACTGTTTTTATTTCCTCCACTAAATATAATAAAAATTGTTAATAATAAAAAATAACAGCAAATTAATAAAAATTATTTGCAATATTGCAAATATTATTTGCAAATTGTCTGCAAGAACTCAATTGTTTGTCAACGGATTTTTACAAATGGGGTGTCATTTTGTTTAAAATAAAATGCTCAATAAATTTTGTAAAAATAAAAATTTGATCAAACTAACAATTACAAAGATATTGAAGATAAAAAATTAAGATGGTTGCCAATTTGAAATTTTTGAAGGTGATGTTTTCAAAATTTTTTATTTTGTAAAATAGGACAAAATTAAAGATCTTAGATTTGCCAAATTTATTAAAGTAGGTTTATCTCTTCCCGAGAAATAATTTTTTTGGTTGAAAATCACAAAATGTCATCCAGAAGGCAAACAAACCAAAATAGTACTTACGTCGACATGAACTTTTTTGTTTATTTTGGTGTGCTGAATCAGCACCTAAAGTTCGGGAATACATTCCGAAACACCCTGTATAGTGAATGATTAGTCATTAATGTCTAGTGACCCTGAAAAACTGATAGAGTAAAATTATTTTTAACACCTGCTTCCTTCCCACAATTTATTACAAGAAAAAATTAAATTTTTTATTTAATCTCATTATAGAACTTATTTTTTTAATTATATATTAGTCGCCATAACCAAAAGAGTTGTAAGGAACTTGACACAAGAAAACAGTTATAGCCACTAAACAAATAGCAATATCCCATCCCAGGCTTATTAAGGAAGTGAAATGACATAATTTCCAGTTACCGAGTCAAATAAACTATCACATAAATTACAGCTGTTCATCTTTATATATGACAGTTTCACTCGGTTCCAGGGACTATTTATAAAGTGAACATCATCACTTTCAGAGAAGGCAACCATGTTTACTAACTCTTGCACTTCAGGTATTTTATACGTGTCACAGCCATAAGATAGACTGAGATAGATCGAGTAAAGAAACAAATTACTTCCATTATTATGAAAGAGGTCTACAGTTTTCAGAACTACTAGTAATAATAATTTAAGGTAATCTGATATCCAACTTGTTTTGATTACACTGTGTGTCTGTTTACACAGTTTTTATTAGTTACCCTGTTGATTTTCATTACCAATAAAATCTTCATTTGTTTTATTCTCTTCTTTAAGTAAAAAAAGGAGAAAAGGCAAACAGTAGCTTATATCTCACAAACCATTACAGATGAATGAGTACATGTTAAAAATTAGAAAACTAATGATACATTTAACAGTACCAAGGTCTGTGTAAAGAATTAAAATAAGTAAGTCCTGGGAATTAAAACAAATTACATTTCAGGTATAATACCCAGGCATTATTATAATAAATTCTTGATTTTTTTCCTTCAAATGAGAAATTTAAAACTGTTCTTGAGAATAACAGCATTATGATTTGAATTACACAATTTTACTTTTTATTTATTTTGTAAATGCTTATTAAAATTGACTAAATGATATTATGACATAAAAATAAAGATAAACCTTCTAAAGAAAGAACATTTTTCTTTCATTTAGTAATAACAGATTATAGTCGTAAATATTAAATATAAGTGTTTGTCCACAGCAGTAAGTAATTTTAAAATATGATAATTTATTCTCTTGTCATTACATACTTTAAACTGAAATATATGAAAATAATTTAAAATTACTTTTAGTTCTAGAAAATAATTATCTTTGTGGTTAGGAGTTTTACTCACTTCTTTTTAGTACCCGTTATGAAATTCACTTTCTTTTTTTTAAGGTAATGCACATTATGTAATTATGTTAATTTAACTTTCATCTGTATTAATAATAAAAAAATTTTGCTAATTTTAAACTCTTTTATAACTGATCACATTTTTATCTTTAAGTAACATTACCAAATAGTAGTAATTACATAATTAAGTAATAAAATGTATACAATACAAATTTATTAATTCATAATGGTCCATGTCATTTATTACAAAATTAAAGTAACTGAATAAAAAAATAAATAACTAAAATAGAAAAATAATGTTTTTTTGAAAGTAGTTTATTCAATTTAATTATTAAAATTTTAGATTTCATATAGATTATCAGAGAGAGAAAAATGCTTTACCAAAAAATAAATAAAACTTTACTCGAATCAGACCATAAAATCTATATATCATAACTTATACATATTATCCCCAGGAGTTCATGGTGCTTGAACACCATTCCAATACTGCGTTTTGGATGAAATAAAAAATTGTCTAACTTAAGTCAGGCCTATGTTTTAATTTAACATAAAAAGTACCACCTTATGGTGTTCTGAAGGCTAAATAGAAAAAGACAACTCCCACCAGGCTGGCTAGTAGTTAACTTGCCATTGCAAATCAGTAGATTTCAAAGTCGAGAGTTCTAAAATTCAAATCATAGTAAAGGCAACTAACTGCCTTTACTTTTATACAAATTTGAAACTACATCGTAGAAACTGGTGTTCTTTAGTGGTTGGGTTTCAATTAACCACACATCTCAGGAATGGTCGACCTGAGACTGTACAAGACTATACACTTCATTTACAATCATACATATCATCCTCTGAATTTAAACCTTATAAAGTTCCAGAGGCTAAACAGAGAAAGAAAAGGCAAACTCATTCCAGACTCCTGATACAATAAGAGTGTTGAGCTTGTTTTGGTTATAATTTAAGCCGGTGGTTGAGTGTGTACTGCAATTGGTAGTGGATTCTTGAATCAGCATCCATATTAATAAATTATCTGTGAAATAAATTATCAATCATTTGCCTTGTTTCACCTTGGTGTTAGTTTCGTCATGCACCTGCCTCATCGAGGGCTCTGTAAAGCAGATAAAATGTTCTACAGGGCACAAATTGAGGTGCAGCAACGACCACTGGTCATAAGCACCTGGAACAAACAAGGGTTCACCCTAGTCCTGGCCTTTTGGGGCAAGGGCCATAATACAAGATTCTGTGAATATTTGGGTCAAGTACTTACATGATCCAGCGGTGGTAAAGAGGTGCAAAGTATGATGAAAAAAATAAAACATTTAACTTCAAGTTTTGCTTTTTTTCTGTGTAATGATTGAAATGAATATGCATTTTTTATAACTATATCATATAGCAAGCTGCCTGTAGTATGTATTTTGCATACTCAAAAATGATTAACTGTAGGAAATTTTGAATTTAGGATTGTTGTAACATCTAGTTGTGCACCTCCCCTTTTAATTGCAATCGAACTAAAAGTGTCCAAAAAAAACTTGGGCTTTTTCTTAACTGCTCTCATTCAGAGTTTTTCAATGATGTGTCAGAAGTCGTACTTATTTTCATTGGTTCCAGAGTTATAACCAAACAAAATTTTTATTTGATCTTACAAGGGTTCGAATCACACTTCGTCTCTTTTTCTTATTAACTTTTTTTTAATTTAAATATATTGTTTTATTATTAATTATTAACCTCTGAATATAAAAAAAAAACTTTTACAATAAATAATAATTCAATAATAACAATAAAAAAAAAAAATATGAAAAAATATCATAAGTTATTAATGAAATAAAACTTTATGTACTTTTCATTGTAATGTGTATATGTAAAAAATGTGTATATGTAATTTAATAGGTGTGCAAGGAAGTCATGTGATGTCCAGATCAGATTTTTTTTTTTTAAAGTGCTCAGTAAGTTAACCATAAGACAATTTTTTATGAAGTACATCGCCAACTGAAATTAACAACCGATTTTCTCTATTTTCCTCTCAACAACGTTAAATATTTCTTTAATAAGAATTATTTATATTTCTTTATAAAATTTTTCTTTATTTTAATAGTATCAAAACTTTCATATAAACATGCCACTATGACAAATTTGAATATCAAGCAAATTCAGTTACAAATCAAAACAGACACTAAAACATATATAAATTTTATTGAATATTTTTATCCAATTTTTCAACGTTTTATGGCCCCTGATTAAAAAATTAAAAAAAGGGAGCATGTTTTTTGGGGTATAATTTCCATTATTTCTCTACATTGCAGTATAAACTATAACTGCTAAGAAAATTAAATTAAATGATAAAAAAAGAGCATGTTGTAGTTAAAGATAAACAAAATCAGTATTGAATAAAAAACAAATTTTGAAGGCATTAAATTAATAAATATTTAAATAAAAATTTATGCACATATAAATGTTATTTATATGTTTTCAATAAAACATATAAACATATCAGTTCAATATTAAGAGTATTCAGAATTTTGAGGTTTGGATAATTGTATTACTTAAAAACAAACTCATCAATACAATAATACTGTTTTGATAAAAGAAAATCTTTTAGTTTAATTTTACAGAAATAGAATGAAACACCTTTTTACATCATTAAATAAATAACTTAAAATTTAAAATGCCAGTAAGCGTGAAAAATTATAATGTCTTTTTTGACAGAAGTGAATGTGTTAAATGACGTGAGTAAATCACATCTATTTTTTATTACAGAAAAAGTAAATTAACATATAATAAAAAAGCTTAACTACAAATAATATAATAATTTTAATTTCTAAATTAAAATATTTACTTTCCCAGATATAATTCTATTGGTGCTGCAGCAGCACAGCTATAAAGGAAAAGTATAATCATTAGCCAAAATTTTGGGTATCACGGTTTTTAAAAATAACATTTCAAGACCACGTAAGTCCAAAAAATATAACAGAACTTATAGGAATTTCTGGAAATATGAATCTAATTTGTGTTATCCTGTATTTTGATTAACATCTGCATACTGGCTCAAGATATGGGGCACTGATGACATAAATTTTGGACAAAATTAAAAAAAATGGGAAGGGTAATTTTTGTCATTCTGAATTTTTGTAAATAAGTCATAGAAAACTGAGCTTTAATATGATGAAAGTCCTTATTAAATTATTTACAATTCCAAAGTTTTAAGTCAACAGGATTTAGGAATACAGAGTAAGTCAACAGGATTTAGAAATACAAAGATATTAGATTTTATTTCTAAGCAGTTTTTGCCTCATATCTTGAAAACCACTGACCAACAATGTTGAAATTGTACACAAATATTTAGCTTTGCCGAAATTTTTGATCCCACCGTACAAGGTGGGGTTATGATTCCCATATTTTTATTTTAACAAACTACAATCTTTTTTTAACCTTGTTGAAAATACATTGCATCAAATTAAGTCAGAATATTTCAGTAAATATTACTCAATAAATAAACTTTTAAACTCCAAAAAACAATAAGACTGACTAGAACAACATATATTTAAAATATCAATTTTCAAGATTAAAAGTACATCTGTATCTATTAATGAAGATGTGGAAACATTTTAAAAAAAGGGTCCCATGGAGGCCTGATTAAATATTTTTGAATTTCTTTTTATCTATCTTTAAACTACAATTATGAAAAATGATACAGGAGATAGCTGTTATCAAGGGGGTAAATGGAACCAAAATTTTTCAACTGAAAATTATTACTTTTTACGCAATTATACTATAAATACAGAATAATTTTGATAAAACATTATTTGGTCAAGGAAATCGGAACATTATGGAACGCAAGTACGATGGAGAATGTTTTATTTCCCTATTTATTGTAGAGTATGGATATAAGTCCTTTGCTGCTGGATCATTCTATTTATCTGGCGGGTATTTAACTTTAATGGACATTAAACATTTTAAATTTGTTTTCAAGATGGATGGAGTTTGAGATTGTGTTCTAATTCTAATCCGTTGTAGATCATGAAAGTATTTTACTGGGGTCATTCTTTGAGAGATTAGCAAAATATTTGTGTCATTCTCCCAATGCGATTCCCCTTCAGTCTGTCCACTGAGAACCTTTCAGCCTAGCCAGAATGTGCCTGATGGTGTCTTAGCTTATGGTCAAAAGGGGGATCAACTGGGACACGATATTTTTTATTAAGAATTTTGACTTTTTTTTAATACTTTTTTTTTGTCTTCAGTCATTTAGTCATTTGACTGGTTTGATGCAGCTCTCCAAGATTCCCTATCTAGTGCTAGTCGTTTCATTTCAGTATACCCTCTACATCCTACATCCCTAACAATTTGTTTTACATATTCCAAACGTGGCCTTTTAATACTACAAAGTTTTTAAGGTTAAAACATTGATCACGGGGATCAAATTGGATTGAACATTTTGCCGAATATTTTGATCTGATCTACAGTTGTATTTAAAATTAAAATCTGTCAGGCAAAAGCTAGAAAAGTTATGCAATAATTTACTTGTTTTTTATGACAAAGGTAAAGAAAGGTATTTGTAAATATAAATATATGTAAATCAATCAGTATGATTTATATTTATCATAATAAACAAAGTTCAATGACCAATTTTTTTTTCAGGAAGTCACAATGAATTTTCATTCTGACTTTCTAAAGTGAACTCAAAAATACAATATTATACTTTAAACAAGAATAAATGTGTATAAAGTAAAATTATATTTGCTATATATTATTTATATAAATAATAAGTATTAAATATGACAACAACATGCTTAAGTTTCAAAATAAAACAACACGGTTTGAGCTTCTAACAAATGAAATCACCTCAATCATTTCAAAAATATTACACCCAATTTTTTTTTTGAGATAAAAAAGTTACACAAATACCATAATAATGTGATAAAATTTCTAATAAGCCATGATATTACTAAGATTTTACTATATCGCTCAGTACATTAGTTCTTATTGATTATATTATTTATTTAAATTTTTTCATACATTTCTTTGATCCTTTATGAGTCTCAGCCTTTCATCAGGTGGTCTCAGATTTGAATCCCAGTAAGCAATGGAATTTTTATACACTACAAAATTCTCTTTTCATATTTCCATGTATTAAGATTTTTTGTAAGCTTATGTGGTGAATTAATTCATCAAGAAAAAAAGTGATATTGATCTTTATCAATAAAAATAAGAGACTGTATATAATTTTTTTACTATACGAGATATTTTAATCTAAACATGTGGCTACATTGTTTATACATGCCCCTAAAGCGTATGTTGTTGTTAGTCAATTAGCGGGTACAGGTAGTTTGTTAAGTGTCATGAAAGATGAATGACTGTGGCAGATAAGTGTCCAAATGAGAAATCCAAAAAAGCAACATGTTTTTTGTACAGGCGGAACAAGTGTAACTTTATTGAAATTTTCTGCCAGTTACTAGAAATGCCATTTCATTTAAGATAACTAAAATGGTATATTATTTAAAAAGGGCAGACATCAGCAGTTTTCATTGGCAGTAAACACCATCTACTCTGATAGTATCCAGAAACGAAATTATTTATGAAATGGAAAAATCAATGTAAATATGATCATGGAGAAATTTAATGTTTCACATGCTTCTGATCGTTTATTATATTATTGGTGTGAAAATACTATTATTGAGAATTGAAAAATATGTTCTTGTGAGTGCTTGTTTAGTGCCAGGAAATATTACTAGATATTTTCTAGTTTTTGAGTCAATATAATGAAAAGGTTTTTGTGTACTATTACAAACCTCTTTTCTTTGATAATCAAAAATTGTGCACACTGAAAAAAATAGAAAGGTGATTTACGACAAATGTAAAGAAAACTGAAAAAAATACATACTGATTTTGCATGACTCCTCAAACATATATGATAAATATATATATAAGGAAAACCCAAATTGAATAATTCAATCTAGACTGCTTATAGTCTAGAGTTAGGATCTTGTGACTTATATAAATTTAGCCCTGTATGAGTGGGCTTTTAAAAAAATAACAACAATACTACAATAAGAATTTCAAAATTGTAGTGCAAGAGTGATTATTTAGTGTTTGATGGCAATGGAAAACTGGAATATGATATGAAAATTGCTGCATAAATTCAGGAATTTCAAAAAATAGTTATTAAATTGTATTTTAAAAAGCTTTTAAATTGTCCCAAATATTCAATTCTTTTCCTTTTCATTATTAATTTGTATATACCAGATTTCTTAATTTAATTTCTTTTTTAAGTTAGATTCCCTCTTGAGCCAAATTACTACAAGATACATGCTGATTGTTTTCCAGGAGCATACGATTATATCAATTAATGAAAAACGATAGGCCAAATTTTAAACTCCAAATAAAAAGTGGTTAAAACCCAAATTAATAAAACTTGGAGAAAATCATGATATATTTCTAGGAATTTGTAAAAGAGACCAGCGCCGAGTTCAAATATGCCGTGATACTGCTGGGCATCATGCTTACCAATCTTGAAGAATAGCCTATACTCTTTCCTGAAGTCAGCCTTATCCAGTTCGGTATTCTGCTCCCTAATGAGAGACATAATCTTCTCATTGGATAGCTGTCGGTCAATGTTGTAGACAATGATCCGGAGCCTATGCTTTCGCTTTGGGTCGACCTAAACCTCAAGTTTCTTTACTTCAGGAGACTCCGAGATGACTTTGACTGTCCCCTTGTCATTAGCAACCACTACCAGACCCTTGCTGGTATCTATAATTTCCCTGATCTTGAGTTGAAGAGCGACCTGGAAATCCTCCTTGAGTTGTCTACTAGTCTTAGTTACAAAAATAACCTCAGGCTGCTTCGAGGCTTGACTAGCCTCACGCTTGTCTTTGACAACATCAGCGTATCGCTTCTGCTGTCTCGGAGCAGGCATCGGGACCTGAATTACCTTGATCTCTGCAGGCCTGGAGGCTAACTTCTCAAAACCATCCAAAGCAGACAGAACAACCTTGACATGCCATAAACGTGGCAATATTCTGCCACGCTGACGCTGTGGGGACCTTCGACAAAGTCTAGAAGGTTGTCTGTGCTCTGATCCGCTGCAACCAATATCTCATACAAACTGGCAGGTTTCCTCTGAGCAGCCAGAAAATCCTCGATTAATGCGTCATGTCCAACTTCCCGGGTGGGAATTCCTTCATCTACCTCTGAGACCTCACTCTCTGAACACGAGGGGAACAGTGAAATTTCCGCTCTCCTCTTCTGCCCTGACCTCACTACCAGCTGGTCCTCTAGCATGGCTAGAGATATCCTAGCCACACTACCATGGGGTCAAGACATGCTTGCTGTCTTTCTTCCTACAAAGAAACTCTGAGCAAACCCACAAATGTGACGACTGTCTGCAGCTAGCCACAGACAGCTGTGGGACCTTCTTTATTCCCCTGTCACTCTTTCTACCACTTGGCTGCTACTGGATCGATTGGTTGCAATACGTAAACGTATGACACAAAACCACAGATTACGGCCCCCGCTCTGAAAAGAGCGCAAGACTAGGGAAAATACGTTGCTTGTAACAGGTTCTTACAACCAGGAGTCATTGCCACCTTTCAGCCGCGATGAGGCGGGTGCATGTCATATAAATGCAACCCTCTTACCTCTGTGAAAGTAAGAAATAATGAGCCTAAAATGAATACGCGCTAACTGTGTCGACAGTCTAATAATCAGTAAAGCTTTGATATTGATGGAAGGTACTCACTCAACCAGCAGCCAGAAAATAACTGAGAATAGATGAAAACACAGGAACTCTGGACGCACTTAAGGAGACCAGAGTTACAGTCATGACTATATCTTGATTCCCCACCGAGGTGAGAAGATCACTCCTTGTAGTGTGTCTGGTCACTACACCACCCCCTCCGTTCCTAGCCAGGTGTGGCTTAATCGGAGGTCATCCTCTTGCCCTCAAATTGTTCGCAACCTACAGTGCTCAGTCCGGCCTTGTGGAATAAAAATGGAATAACCCTTTTAAAATCAGGGTAGTTTTCAAGGAGTACTCTCTACTATTATGCAGATCCTACATACAGAATGGTAAATGATTCATATATGAAATGTTGCCTGGGGAATGGCTGAAATTCAATGAATCTGGACTTGCAACAACAGCAGTGCTCTATCTGGGAAACATTAAGAACAAAGAAGATGTTTTGCTAGGAGTCTTTGTAAATCAACAAATTTTATACAATAAATACCAGAAAACAAATAACAAATACATTTATTAAAATCATCTGAAAATATTAACAATAAATAAAATAAATAAGTATGAAATAAAAGTCAATACACTATTATAAAGCTCATACAGATCATAATCACAAGATTAATTCAGAAAAAAGGAATTTTTACAGAAAAATTTATGAAACACTAGCTTTTCGGTTACGCAAAATGCTTGTTATAAAGAATTCTCCAGCCTTGTAAGAACTACGAACAAGAGGCCCACTAGCTGTGTATAGAAAACCAAGTTTGTTACCAACATCTTCCCAATGTTTAAATTTTTCTGGTGTTACATATTCAACAACCTTCAAATGACGTTTAGTTGGTTGCATGTATTGCCCAAGTGTTACACACTCAACACCAGCATTTTGAAGATCTAAAATACAAAGTAAAGATCTATTTAATACAGAATACAAAATAATACAAATTAATTAAGCATTTAAAAGATAAACACTAAGTATGATACATAAACGCATTATAAGACCAGTAGCTTCAAAAAGTTCCTAAAATATATTATTTATTTTTATAAAAACTGTATATTTACAAGTTTTATTTGATAAATATTTCTTTTAAAGTAGTTCTCTTTGGTAACTACCAACATATACAATTTTTACAAGGTTTTCAAATTATTTCTGAAAGTATTCTTAATAATCTACCTTAGCTACTTCATTACAACAATAATGAGACTGACAAAGCCTTTACATGCTCCCCATCTAGTTAATTTCAGTTGTGGACATAAGTAAATATTAGTGATACAGCTGGAGAGTAATATGTTGGAGGTTTTACAGAATTTACAATGCATTATGTATGGTACTATTTGATCAACATGAATTGATTTGCTGGTGTATTGATATGCAAAATAATCTGATTTTCTGTTTTCTCTTAATTATTATGATATGATTATCTGATTGCAGCCAGCAGAAGGCAAATGATAAAATTTTCAGTTCAATAATTTTTGAAGTTAACTGACAAAAACAATACGTATTCCAAAAATAAACCTTTCTTTTTTTACATATTTTAAAGAAAGTTTGTGTATTAGTAGTACGGAAATGGTGGTACTGTCGCCATTTGTGACGTCATCCAAGATGGCGGACGGCCGCCATTTTGGAAACGTCACTACTGACGTCATTAATTCAAGATGGCGGTGGTCGGCCATCTTGGATTTTGACGTCATTGGCGACAGTAGCCAGTCAGTGTTGCCAACTTGATTTATTTTTATTGCAGTAATATTTCAAAGGTTGGTAGCACTGTTGTGTGGCGGTTGGTTTGAATTAAATAAATAATATTTAAATTGAAAAAAAAATCGGTCGGCTAGAGGATTCGAACCCGGTCATGACGGGACGCGACCGACTGACGCCTTAAACCAATCGGCTGCGGTGACTCCCTGATGTAATGAGTGAAAAATGTTCTACATAAGCTGTGAATTTTAACGCCACTTCAGTCTGTACACACACACACGCGCGCGCGCGCGCACACACACATATATATAAACAAGAGTGAATAAAAAAAAAGTAGTACCTCGAGGATGATCCTGGTCGTCCAGGCGATAGCGTCGGGAGGCGTTACCGCGAAGGAGAGAGGTTCTCGTCGTAGATCGTGCACCGGGAGGCGGTGGCGACGGTGTCTGATGCGCGCGTGTTTGCGTCAGCGGAGTGACGCAGGGTGTTTACCGTGCGAGATGCGGCGCTCGACTGAAGAATTGTGGGACCGACGTGGTCTAAAGTTGTCCGATTGACCAATCGCAGCGTTGGAATTCGAATCGGCGCATGCGCACTAGCCGTTAGTGCGTACGTGCGAACTGGATCGTCGTCTCTAATAAGAGCGGATGCGATAAGGAAAATGTTTTTTTTTTTATAGTTATCGGGTCACTAATACAAAAGTGTCTTGAGTTGTTGTAACCGGTTAAATCCAGTTGTGTTTGTATATAAGTAAAAAATTTGTGTGATTTCATCATTCGCAATCTGTTATTGAAAGTGAATACATCGATCGCAGAGAGAATATTTGATTTCATCATTCGCAATCTGTTATTAAAAGTGAATACATCGATTGGAGAGAGATCATTATATTTTCATCTAATTAGCAAGGTAAGTTTTACTTTAATTAAATTAAAAAAAAACAATTAAAAGAATACGTTATAAATTAAAAAAAAATAAATACTAATGGGAGAGTATGGTATTATCAAATAAATTATTAAATTAAATTTAAAAAAATAAATACAATATAAAAATACTTTATAAATATAAAAAAAATAAATACAATAAAAATACTTTTAAACAATTAAAATAAATAATATATATAATGAAAAAAAATGTCTTCTTCTGTTATTCACTGAAACACACAAAAAAACAATGTTACGATAGATGTTATTTTAATTTGTTTCAGATATTACAAAAAAATGGTATCACTGATAACATTGCATGTTATCCATGCAATAAATAACAACGTCATCCGTCTTCGATGGGACCTGTCTGACTTTGAGGAATTGTACCTTCATTCAACCCTTTTGCGGTATCAGACCAAAAGACTGAATCGTTTGAAGGAAGAAGGCAGACGCTTTGATGGCAACATAAAATGGTAATTAAAAAAAACGTTAATTTTTTTTGTAAATGTACTGTTTTTATCTTTAAAAAAAGTAGTCAATATGTACTAAAATTATTCTGTTTCTACAGGTACGTTGCTGTAAATGTTGAGTTGATGAAACAGACACATCTCGAAGACGGAGTAGAAACAACATTCACCAATTTGTACTTGCATGGAAAAACTAGAACGGTGATAAATTTGGACGATAACACCGACGTTGTTGAAGAATCGTGATAGAATCTGTGGAGAAGATTATAGAGACACTAACCAAATTCATCAACAACGGCAGCGGGTGGGTAATGAGTAAAATAATTTATATTGATTTAAACATTATCCGTTACCGTCCGTAATATGGCGCCTCTAGTTCATTTATAAAAACACCCAAAAAACTTGTAAAAAGAAAGGCAATAGTTAATGTAAAAAATCCGCATGATGAAAAATGTTTCCTATGGTCCGTACTAGCATACTTCTACAATCAACCTGGCAAACACCAAAGAACGGTTTGGTATGCAAGGTACGAACATGAAATTAACATGAACGGGATATCATATCCAGTAAAGGTAAAAGACATTGATCGCTTCGAGGTGTTGAACCCCACAATAAGCATCAATGTCTACGGCTATGAGGAGGATAACGATCGCGTGTACCCGGTGCGTGTTACCGAAAACCGCGATCGTATTCACTGCATACACCTATTGCTGCTTGCAGGGGAGACAAGAGATAAATTCCATTATTGCCTTATAAATACCAAACCTGGTATGAACGGGCTATCTCGCCTCCTTTCAGGTCTTACGAAACATGGCGGTAGCAGCCAATATTGTCCGTATTGTCTGCACCGTTTCAGTTCATCAGACCCACATGTCGCTACACAAAACCTAAACCAACATTTGATGTAGTGTAAGCGACACGGTGCCCAAAGGATAAGAGTACCCGATCCCGCTAAAGAAAAGGAATGCGTGATGAAGTTTAGGGACTACTCGTCCACACTACGCGTTCCGTATACGGTGTATGCAGACTTTGAATCATTTGTACATCCGATGGACACTGCCACCCCTAAACCAAACAGTAGTTTTACCGATAAGGTAGCCCATCATCTTCCGTCCGGTTACGCCTATGTAATCGTCGACGAGGAAGGGGAGATTTGTGAAGGTCCTGTAGTCTACCGAGCGAGAACCGATGGTGAAAATATCGTTGAAAAGATGCTGGATGAATTGCTCGGTCACGCCGATAGATTGCACAAAATTATGATTACCGAAAAACCGATGGTGATGACTCCCGAAGACACTGAAACATTTCAAAGGGCTACCGAGTGTTTTCTTTGTCATTGTGAGTTGACCGATGACCGTGTACGTCATTACTTGCATACCACAGGAGGGTTTCTCGGTGCATGTCATAACGAGTGCAATTTAAATTGTAAGCGCACCGAGCATATTCCAGTATTTTTTCATAACCTTCGCGGTTACGATAGCCATCATATAGTTCAAGCTTTGGGAAAATATAAGGACGATGTAAAAATAAACTATATCGCCAACACGTCCGAGCGATTACAGTCACTGTCCGGCGGTCCGTTGAGGTTCTTGGACTCTTTACAATTCCTTTCGTCGTCGCTCGAAAAACTTATGGAAAATCTAGTAAAAGATTGTCAGGACAAAGACACCGTATTTAAACGTCTCACAAACTGTTACCCGCTACCCGAGAAAAGATTGTTTAATCCGTAAAGGCGTTTACCCGTACGAGTACATGACCCATATAAACAAGTTTTTCGAAACCCAACTTCCACAGCAGATGGCATTTTACAGTACGGTAAGAAGAGAGAACATAACGGACGATGATTACATCCACGCTCAAAACGTGTGGGAAACGTTTGACTGCAATACGTTAGGCGATTACCACGATCTTTATCTTCTTAGCGACGTATTATTGTTGGCAGACGTCTTTGAAAATTTCCGAAGTACGTCTATGCAATATTACGGTTTGGACCCCTGTCACTTTTACTCCACCCCCCATTTCACGTGGAATGCCATGTTAAAATTTACCCAACAAAAATTGGAACTGTTGACCGACATAGATATGCATCTGTTTGTCGAAAAAGGTACACGAGGCGGTGTAGCCATGATTTCAACCAGACACGCCAAGGTGAACAATCCAAACATTCCAGATCAGTATGACCCATCCGAACCCACATCCTGGGTTCAATATTACGATTGCAAGAATCTTTACGGAACAGCCATGGTTGAGCCCTTACCACACGCTAAATTTAGGTGGTTGAGTACTGAAGAGATTGACAATCTCGATATTAACAGCGTTGACGATCGTGGTGAAAAGGGCTACATCTTGGAAGTGGATCTTGAGTATCCACAAGAATTGCACGATCGTCACAAGGATTACCCTCTCGCACCAGAACGGTTAGTACCAACCGATGATATGTTGTCCCCCTATTTGACATAAAGAGATGTCCCGTAAAGAAATTAATGACAACATTGTACGACAAACAAAAATACGTTTTACATTACAGAAACCTAAAGTTGTATACTCGACTAGGACTGAAAGTGAAAAACGTTCACAGAGTTCTGGAATTCTCCCAATCGCCTTGGTTGAAACCGTACATCGACTTTAATACTGAAAAGCGTGCACAAGCACGAAACAGTTTTGAAAAGGACTTTTTTAAGTTGATAAACAACGCGTTGTACGGCAAGTCCTTGGAAAACGTACGAAACAGAATAGACTTCCAGCTGGTTACTAACGAACGTAAATTGAATAAGGTGATTGCAAAACCGAGAGTTAAGGCTTGGTACATCTATAACAAGGATGTCGTTGGGGTAAGTCTGAAGAAAACGGAGATATTTCTCAATCGTCCGATCTACATCGGATTTACCGTATTGGACATTAGCAAAATGATCATGTACGAATTCCACTATGACTACATGGTAGAAAAGAACGGTCATAATATAAATCTTCTAATGACCGATACGGACAGTCTGATGTATCATATCGTGACCGATAACGTTTACAACGATATTCTTCACGATATCGATCGGTTCGATACTTCAGATTATCCTCGCGATCACGTATGTTTTATTAATAGTAATAAGAAACGACTTGGTAAATTCAAAGACGAGATGAATGGAAAAGCTATTCGTGAATTTGTCGGACTTCGTGCTAAGATGTATAGCATTCTCGAATTCGACAAGAAGGAGAAGAACATTGCAAAGGGTATTCCTAGAGTATCCATTGCAAAGGATCTTAGACACGATCTGTACAAAAAAGTCTTTTTAATGATTCCGTAACGTATACAAGCGCGTACGGCATCATAAGCAATTTGCACAATATATTTTCTATTAACAAGTCAAAGAAATCACTTTCACCTTACGACGATAAACGTTACATATTAGAAAATAAAATCAGTACAGTTCCATACGGACATTACAGTATAAACAAAAAGAAACGTAAAATCCCACCCAACAATGACGACAACACTCCGCAAAAGAGACCAAGAACCGTAAACGAAGTGCTCATAGCCCACAGTCATGACTATTGTAGTCCAAGAATCGTAAACGAAACCCTAGTAGCTCAGGACCATGACTATTGTTAATTTTTTTTATCATGCGGATATATATTGCCTTTCTTTTATTTAAAATAAAACCATTATGTAATAAATTATTGTAAATGAAAAAAAAAATATGTAAAAATATATGAAATAAAGTATATATCTAATAATATTAATGACTTTTTAAAAAAAATATATTTACTTACATCAATTACTGTCGTCGTCTCCCTCTCTAATCCGATGGTATCCCAACATATCTCGTCGACAGACGGGACAATTCCTGCTATATCTTCCTAATTTTCTTACACAGTCCTCGCAGTATCGATGACCGCAACCCGACAACTCAACAGTAACCGATTCTGTTACAGATCGGACATCTGTCGGTTGTCGGGTTACCATCATCGACCTCAAAAGACTGGCTTGAATTATTAGCGTCAACCTGTTGTAGAATTCTACTTAGAGTTCTACAATAAGGTCGACGGGGTGTCGAATTAACATCAACGTCTGTGACCTCCGGTCGACGACACACCCGAACACGCCGACGTCGACGTTGATGTCCACGACGAACACGATGATTGATACTACTGCTACTCTGACTACTATCACCATCGATAATTTCGTGTATTATTTGCAGTTCATTATCTGGTAATGGCGATTGTGGTGGCTGATTGTCATTGTTATTGCTGTTGTTGTCGTCGTTGGTGATCGGATTGAAATCTGTTGTGGACCCATCGGATTCTGCCTCTTCCTCTGGATGGTTAGATGGAGACGGTGATGATGGTGGTGGTGGAGCATCGTGGTTGAAACGAACAACTAATTTCATTGCCCGTCGTCTCGCCCTCAATATCCCATTCGTCAAGTCATTCGACGCGTGTTCGACTTCATTGTGGTCATACATATCTCTCAATATGCGGTCTTTAATCACAAGTAAGTCTTGAAAGGCGCTCATCAACTCATCAATTTCGTGCTGTACCGTATAATATGCCATTGTGAATACTTGCTCAATACGTAATGATGACATTTGAAACGTTGATACTTATATATATATATATATATATATATATATACAAAAAGAAATATTAAGTAAACTGCAATCTTATCAGTTTAGTT
The DNA here is from genome assembly GCF_047948215.1 of Lycorma delicatula. NCBI lineage: Eukaryota > Metazoa > Arthropoda > Insecta > Hemiptera > Fulgoridae > Lycorma > Lycorma delicatula. Next base: position 8,685,741 of record NC_134465.1, read on the forward strand.
TATGTACTGTTTTTAATTGCAGTGTCAGCGATAACAAGTACGCGGTTACCAATTAATTTTATTAAAATACAATTTTAACTGCAGTGTGAGCGATAACAACTATGCGGTTTTGATAAAACTTCTTATAACAAATAAATATAATTATTATCATCAACAGAGAGAGAGAGAGAGAGAGAGAGACGTAATGCATTTCATAATAAAGAAATAATTATTGCACATAACAATAAATAAAATTACAAAAATAAACTAAATTTAAAGAAATAATTATTAAATAAATTAAATTTTATATAACTTATCAGCGGAAGTTGCATTCAGATAAAAAATAATTGGAAAATAAAATAAATTGAATAAGATAATTTAATCGCGGTTATAAAGTCAACTCTTTGTATACATTTTATTTTCGGAACTTGCATTGAGATAAAAAATAATTGGAAAATAAAACAAGTTAATTTTTTAAGAGATAAAAAATATTATTCGAAACTTTATTCATTCTTGCGTTAACACTCAATCATAATGGAACGTTCTTTTTATGATAGAGTCCATACATTTTACAGGGTTACTAGAAACGGCAACAAAAAGAATTATACGCCGTTATGGCCACATATGGACAATCCGTTACTTTTCCCCCTGATCCTAGCTATGCATGGATTCAGGTACGAAGGTATCGACGATATGGTCAGATGTGACTATTGTCGTATACGTTTGTTTAAATGGGAAGAGACAGACAATCCGTATGTGGAACATACACAGCGTATGCCATCTTGTCCGTTTTTTCGGTAACCGTTTAAAATGTAAAACGACACTTTATGTAAAACGGTCCTTTTCAGGACCACCCTAAACCCCCCGAATCGATCACACATTAAATCTTTAACCGATCTGCACATATGTGCAGATCGATTAATGATTTATCATTGTTATCGATACGGCCGGTGCCAAGGCCGGGATATAAGAGTGGTGAGGCGGGTTAAAAAAAAATAAAGAAATAAAGATCCTTTTTTTTCTTCCTATTCCTATCCAAACACACACACACACGAAATACGGTCAGTACAACAATGAACGTCAAGGCGTCAATAGCTAAAGAGCTCCATCGACAGGCGCGTCGAAACTACCCCACAAGACGCGTTGAACTTAAAGATATTTCAGACCTATATCAAGCTGACCTTGTTGAGATGATACCGTATGCTAAATCGAACAATGGTTATCGTTACATAATGACGATGATAAATTGTTTTTCTAAACTAGCATTTGCCGTACCGATTAAAACCAAAACCGGTATTGAGATCGCTAAAGCCCTCAAACCCATATTGGATAAACACAAGATGCGACATTTTCAAACAGATTTGGGTAAAGAGTTCTACAATCCGTCGGTTAAACGACTATTAGAGTCGTACAATATAAATCACTATTCCACACATTCGGATAAAAAAGCGTCGATAGTCCAACGATTTAATCGAACACTGAAAACGATGATGTGGAGAAAATTTACCGAACAAGGAACCTACAGGTGGTTAGAATTACTACCGAAATTGATCGCAAAATACAACAACACCAGTCACCGCACTATCGGAATAAAGATGTAAATAAGCGAAACCAAGCCGCTGTTTTACAGCGGTTAAATACGGTACTCTATCGAAAACCTACTTTACCGAAATACAATGTCGGCGATCGAGTGCGTATAAGCAAATTTAAAGACATTCGCCAAAGGATATCTACCGAATTGGACGAATGAAATATTTATCGTACATAAGGTACATGATAATACGCGTCCCTGTACTTACACGTTGATTGATGTTCACGGTGAGGTGGTGAGCGGTAAATTTTACGCTGAAGAGCTCACTAAAACTAACGTTACAAATAATGTGTATTTAGTCGAGAAAGTCTTACGAAGAAAAGGCGATAGGCTATTTGTAAAGTGGCAAGGGTTCGTGGAAAACACAACAGTTGGATACATAAGGCGGATTTGGCGTAGTGAATCGATCAGTCATAAACATGAAGTTGGAACGTCAACAGGTCGGTAATATTACGCTAGAAAACTTCGACGATTATACAGCAGCCGGGTGTGGAGGGAAAAAGGTCTCGTCATGGACCTATTCTACCGAATACAATTAGATGTATTCTCTGCGGACCGTCTAATTGCGGAAAAACAAATGTCCTATTCAACTTAGTGTTCTCACCGGACGGTTTACGATTCAGAAATATTTACGTGTTTTCTAAATCGCTGTACCAACCGAAATATAAGTTTCTAGAACAAGTCATGACTGGTGTCCCGGAGATCGGCTTTTTTGCATACTCAGAAAACGATCATGTGATGGCACCCGACGAAGCGGAACCGAAATCGATAATGATTTTCGACGATGTAGCTTGCGAAAAGCAACATAATATTCGCAAGTACTTTGCGATGGGACGACACAACAACATCGATAGCTTTTATTTGACTCAGACATATTCCAGTGCCGGGAAGCACCTTGTACGGGAAAACGCAAATCTCCTTCTTATATTCAAACAAGACGATCTCAACTTACGTCACATATATCAAGATCATGTAAATACCGATATGAAATTCGATCGGTTTAAAAGTCTGTGTGGTGTTGCATGGAGAAAACCTCATGGATTTTTGGTTGTGGATAAGGAGAGCGATATCGATGGTGGACGATATAGAGTAGGCTTCGATGTTTTTGTAAAAGAGATCAGTTGATAGTCGGTAACAATGGCAAGCATACACACCTACGAGGACGGAACACCGTACGCTAACGCCATACGTTTTAGACAAAAACCGCAAAACAACTTGTGTTCCAAATATTTTAGCGACCGTCAGAAGTTTTGCGGTAACTACGTCTGTCGTAAAGTGAACTACTGTGAAAATAAAGACCGACGATGCTGGCGACATGTAAAAAGAATGAATCGTGACTATCCGTTGGTCGTTCTGTTGATGATTACTAGCGAAGGTAAGATTTTCAATAAGCGTATATGGTTAAAATTTTTAGACGAATGTGACAAATACGAGATGCCAATCGAACTGGTAATATACGATAAAAACATGTTCAACACCACAATTCGACACGGATGGAAATTTATTTCAAGATTTAGACCCTCTCCGCTCGTGTACAAAAAGCCTTTATTGGAACTTTGAAACCGACACGCATCTATGGACTACACAAACGTTTACATGAACACGTTGGAATACAGTAGTCGTCTAGAAGGAGCGAGATGCTGTATAGTGATCACGGAACGAACTATTCCGATCAGGTCGCCAAAAACGTTGTACCGCTTAGCGTTATCATACGGTAGAAAATGTTTTGTGGACACGGCTTACGGAGTACAATTTACCGACGACGTACCGGAAACATTACCGATAAGACGAGGAGGATTACCGTTCGACATCGTGAACAGGGCGCAAGCGCTCTTTTCTGGCGAGTTTCTAAACGAAGCGCTACCTACGTTGCGATTATACGCCGATTCGTTCGGATTGAGGTACAACGAACGACGCGAATTGTTTGAAATCCAAAACGAAGATCTGCTGCGAAAGTGGTGCGAATATGCAGGAGCGAAACCGGACGAATTTTGGTTGTTGAATAGCTATCTGTTGCATTTACATTCGGAAGGTGACCGTCATCCGATCAGACGACTTTCCACACGGTACTTGACAAAGGTACCACAACGCGATCACTCAACGGTTGTGGATATTCCGCTTCGGGTTGGAAATGTAAAAAGGGCTGTTGTCTTTAAAAACACAAGCACGAAACTCATGATACCGTCTATCGATCAGGGTGTGACACAATATTACCGCGAATTGTGCAATACCAATCGTCGTCCGGTGAGAATAAATGTTTCGTTAATCGATGTTATACGTTTCCTACGCAGAACCAAAAAACATGCAGTGTTCTTTAGATCGGTGGAACTAGGATGGTGATGTGATCGACTGTTTTCCGATCATTCGTAACCACGATGTCGAACAAGAACGAGGTCGATATGCCATCCTCGTCGTCGTCGTCTGCGAAGTTGGGAATGGAAATCGATAGAATACGAGATTCGATTAAACGAAAACATCGCGCTATTACACAAGGAATAACGGAATCGGAACAAGTTTTTGAAAAGCAATTTAAGCCTATTGTCGAACCGCTCCGAGAACTTAATCAATCGTTTAAACAAAAGTACGATGTAAAAAAAGAACAAGAAGAGAATGCAAATGGAGTGGGTGAAAAGGAGGAGGAGGTGGTGGAAGAGACACCGACAGTTATGTTATCTTTAAAACACCGACGTCGGAAAAACAGTTCGTGAAACCTGTAGACCCGTCGACACCGAAAACGATGGGTTTTCGTGCAAAACACTTCTTGGATCTTACCGTAACGGATAAAGGTAAAAAAATAGACAACGTCTACGGAGTTAAAAACATTGACGATCAATGGATGATTGGAACAAAACCACTCCAGTTCAAAGGAAATAAAATAGTTATCGACAACAAGACGTATAGCGGTTCCAAAGGTTTATATCAATTGATTTTTTTGAATGAGCCAGTAGATTATACAACCAAAGATTTAAATAACTATAAGAAAATATTAGAAACTACTGAGGCGCATAAAAGTCAAAATACCGGTCGCATAATTTCCAGTCGATCGTTAAAGTACAAGAATATTATCAAAAGACTGTTTCCTCGTACGCACCTTTCGTCGGAAAGCGGTCATGACGACGAAAGTCCAGTAACCGGATCGGGTCTGTTGATGAGCGAAGAAAACAGTTAGACCGGATTACGTTTACTGGGACGATCCGAATCTGTGCGACAGACTGCGACTTTTATTGGCTCCGAAACGTGCGGGCCATACCGGTCATAATAACGAAATAGTTTCGATCATAGAAGAACTACAAGAAGGCGGATACATAAAGGAGGGTAGTACAGGGAACCTTTTATTTTAAACAGTCTGAAGATGAGTATCGACAAGTTCGGACGTTCTCGCGTTGGGAGTGCAACCGCCCAACCACCACCAACTCGGATTGTCGAAACGTTTGACAAAACCGCCGATGGAGATTCCGATTTCAAAAAAAGACGTTTGTGCAACGTCGGACCGCCTGTTGAAGATGATGATGGTGCAACAATCGGTCACGTTAAGAAAATGTTCGTAAAGCAAAGCTAATTGAATAATAAATACTTACCGACGGTTTCACCGATGGACAACAACGCACTCTCCTTTTCAAAGAGGCGATTGTTCGATATCGCCGATCCAATTGTAAAAACAGACGCCGTAACTGTCGACTATTTACGGAAAAACCTTTTCGGTAAAAATGAGACAATTAACGCGAGAGGGTGCGTTATCGCAAATGCTGGTGCACCAATTAATAGCACGGATCTCACTACAAAGTCATACGTAGACAAAGTGACAAATGGGATTTTAACGAGTAAAGACGGTGTTGTGGATATCCAAAAAAGTGTGATAACAAACGCCAAGGCACCTGTTCAGTGTACTGACCTCGCGACTTAAGGATATGTCGATATAATGAGGGGTCAATTGAAGAAAACTTTGGTAGAAGAGTACGTAATGCATAGCGATCTAAATCGTGTATTCTTAGCGAAGAGTTTTAAAGATGATGACAACGCAATTAATTATCAAAATAAGCGATTATGTAGAGTCGGTGATCCTGTCGAAAAGACGGACGTCGCAACAAAGTCCTACGTGGACGATATGGAATAACATATACAAAAATTGATTACTACGACTAAGGGATATAACGATGACACACTATTTAGGTTCTACAAATTTCTATTAAACATTAACGACAACGCTAACAGAAACTTAAATCAACAAACGCTTATGAGTGTACTAACCGCTGACAATCATCACCAAAGCGATTCTGCAAACACAAATCTAAGTAGTAAAGATACAATGGAGAACGAGGATGTGACAAAATATAAGGTGCGTCCACCGATCACTGATAAGACATTGAAGAATGAGGATGTTAATAAAAATATGATACGTCCCCCGGTCTCGGATGATGTGAATAAAAATATGGTACGATTGCCGAACACGGATCCAATGTAAGATGGTGGAATGTAGTTAACAAGCTCATTGTCAGTCCGACATGGCAAGAGTGAGGAGGTCAAAACGTTCTTCTCCTGTTCGAAAGGGTAAGGTGAGAAGATCTAAACGAATAGCCAGTCTTAAACGAGGCGGTGGACTGTTAAAAACTCTAGCTGCAGGAGCGGTGGGATCTTATATTGGCGATAAAGCATTAAAAGGCGTCAAAAAGGTTGTGGGTACGGTTGTAAATAAAGGGGGTCGATTTACTACCGATAGAGTTACATATTCCGGGATATCAGTACTGCGGACCGGGAACGAATTTAAAAAAAAAAAAAGGATTAAAGAGAGGCGATCCCGGTGTAAACAAGTTGGACGCCGCTTGTAAAGAACACGATATCGCATACGCAACGTACAGCGATAACGAAAGAAGAGCGGCAGCAGATCGTAAATTAGCCGAGAGCGCTTGGGAAAGAGTTAAAGCTAAGGATTCGAGTATCGCGGAAAAAGCTACGGCATTGGCGGTTACAAACGCGATGAAGTTAAAAGCAAAGTTTGGCGGTGGAAGAGTACGAAGACGAAGAAGACGATCAAAAAGGAATAATATAAAACGCCTTGTCGAAATGATGAAACGAAAAGCGGGCACTGCAGGGCGGGGATTATACCTTAAGCCCAACCCTTTGACCGGATCGGGGATGGGCGGTAAAAAAAAACGTCGTCGTCGTCGTTGTCTCCAATAAAGGGAATACCAGTGCGACCGCTATCGAACATAGAACTAATGTGGTAGGCGGGAAGACTAAATTAGCAGATTTTAGAGGGGTCTTCATGTTGGACGCATTACCCACACAACCGAAGACTAACGAAACTGCGATTGTTAATCTTGACCGCAGGTCATGGAACACACTGGGTATGTTATAGAAAACGTGGACGGATGGTGGACTATTTCGATCGTTTCGGTAATCTGCGTCCACCTAACGAATTGATGCGTTATTTTCCACTCGATTCGATTATAAATTTCAATTATAACGCCAGACAGAGTATAAACACGGTTATCTGCGGTCATTTATGTCTTGAATTTCTCAGTCGTGATTCGTCAGCCTACAGGTAAACATGTTCTGCATAAGTGGAAATACGTCGTTCTTACACGCTACATTCTTTCCGCCATTGGACTTGTCTGATGGCGATTGGGAATTGGCGTTGATAAACTTAACCACATACAACTCGATTCCAAATGTCGAAGAGGGAATCAACAACACATTTACTGTTGTACGAAAGAAACCTCAGAAACCGATTAAGCTGACACTAGCGACCGGATCGTACGAAGTGGATGATATCGCCAAACGCTTGAGCGATGAACTCAAAGACAAAAGCAAAATAGATTTACTTATGCTCCGAATAACAACACGTTAAAATGCGAACTTAATGCAGTGCCGCGATCGATTTGACATCAAAGGATAGTTTAGCACTGTTGTTGGGGTTCGAGAAAACTAATCTGACGGCGAATATATGGCACGAGTCCTCGAAGCCAGTTGCCATTAACAACGTGAACACCGTACGGGTCGAATGCAACCTTATACGAGGCTCCTATACGAACGGATCAGAGGGACACGTGTTGCACGAATTCACGCTAAGCGTACCACCTGGTTTCAAAATAATCGAATCGCCGAAGAATATAATCTATCTACCGGTGAATACGAAGAGCTTAGACGAGATCGCCATAAAGTTTACCGATCAAGACGGAAAACCGATAAACATTCGCGGTGAAACCGTTACGGTGAGATTGCATTTACAAAGGAAAACGAAGTAAAAGGAAGCCCAATAAATGGGGTTAATATACAATAGCGCTGGTACTAGTAGCGAAACGTCACGCAAACCGATCAGTCTATGTGCAAACACCAAAGCGTTAACATCGCGTAACGTGTTGTTTCTTCGAAAACTTGGTTTTACAGTTTTGGTGAATCGTAATGGCAGCGATAGGAGCGAATATGTTGGACGTCGGTGAAAGTGTTTCGTTCGACAACACGATCACACAGTACGAATATCATACCCATCTACCGTACGCTTCGTCGACTTACAACAACAACGATGAAATCCGGATTCCGATACACCAACAAGATGTGTACACGTTACCGCATAAAAGCTATTTGATGGTCGAAGGTGCGTTAACTACTAAAGCAGGCGATAAAAAGGCAACGGAATCGTGTTTAACCAACAACGCGATACCGTTTTTCTTCGAGGAGATACGATACGAGATAGACGGCGCGGAAATTCGTCGCGTACAAAAGTTAGGAATAACGACAACAATAAAGAATATTCTTTCGTTGCGTAAAAGCGAAGAAAATATTTTGGAAAATTTCGGGTGGAAGTTCAAAGCTTCGGATAAGTTCGATTTAGATGAAACCACTGGAAGATTTTGTTTCTACGTACCGCTGCGTATGCTGATGGGTTTCGCCGAAAACTACAAACAAATAATGTTGAACGTCAAACAAAAATTGGTCTTGCTTAGATCTTCCAGCGATGTGAACGCATTAGTGTCTTCCAAAGAGGCACCTGATTCCAAGTTGAAAGTGACTAAGATAGCGTGGAAAATTCCGTATGTTCGCGTTGCCGATACGATGCGATTGCAATTATTGAAGGTCGTAGAACGAGATAGACCGTTAGCGATTGCTTTTCGTACATGGCAGATCCACGAATATCCGGCTCTACCACAAACAAACATACATTCATGGACGGTAAAAACATGTGCGCAAACGGAGAAACCGAGATACGTGATATTCGGTTTAAAGACGGACAGAAAGGATAAAGCTACAAAATCATTGACGATTTTCGATATGTGCGAGTTGGTAAACGTTCGTCTGTATTTGAATTCGCAGTACTATCCGTACGACAATCTACAGGGAGATGTGAATATGATGTATGAAATGTTCGCCAGCTTTCGGTCCGCCTATTATAACAAACCGGAGGACGAATGTCCCGCTTACAGTTTGGCGGATTTCAAGACCAGTGTACCGTTAATAGTTATCGACTCTTCCCGTCAGAACGAATGGCTTAAAACAGGAACAGTAGATGTACGTATCGATTTCGATACCAAAAACAATATACCAGCGACGACTGCCTACTGTCTCATTATACATGATAGCATCGTCACATACACTCCGCTCACTGGAATAGTGAAAAAACTTATGTAATGCGGGAGGTATTTGAGATCGATCAATTAGGTGGTGGACGGGGAGAGGAACGTAAAAAGCAAATATTGCCAACGTGGCGACAGTTTACGAAATGGCTGATAACATTTAGTGTATTTAAAACGGGTATTGCAGTTGGAATAATCGTAACACTGTTACTGGGCGATTTTTCGCATGCATCTTGTACCACGATGAAACCGATACGGTGTAGAGTGACTTTTTGTGTACAATCGCCGGTTAACATACCGTTAGTATGGTGTAATTCATCGTCTGTGGAGGTTTTGTCCATTTTTTACAACGCTACAGTATCACCATCATCTTCAAAAAACGTGTCTGCTGGCGTAGTTAGCAACAACACTTCATCGTCACCTTCAGAAAAAGCAATAGTGTTACCAAAGGTAAACATTGACAAAACCGCATTGAAGAGGAAAACCATAGTGAATGTAAAATCATCATTACCTTCAGCGAAGACAACAGTGTTACCAAAGGTAAACGCTACCAATATCTCATTACGTTACATAACGTTACATGCACATGATGATGCTGACTATGATGGTCCTCTAAACGAGGAAGAAGAAGAAAAGGTGGAGGAGGTAACCTCCACCACTTCTACTTTGAAAGTATAAAAAGGCTTAATCCGACTGCGTACACAAATCAGTAGTTGTTGAGCATCCGTCATGGAAGGAAGTGGTGTTTATTTGCCAGACGACGTTTAATCGTTTCTATTCATGAACGATTCTTTGCATAACATCGATCACCATCCTGAAGTTACGAAACCGACTGAGAAGGAGGTTAAATCGAAACCAACGAAGATCCGCAAAAGGAGAAATCCGCGTAAAAAATCTTATGATAAACCTTCCTCAGTTGAACAAACGATCACAAAGACCAAGACCAATAAGAAGCAGAAGAAGAAGGACAAAAAGAAGGTGGGTAAGGGGGAGGAGAACGAAGGGACATCCCCCACCAACATTGTGATTTCATAGACATCGCCGGTGGTTACATATCGCCATCCTCATACACGGATGAGCGATCGTCATGGAAGGAGTTATCGAGTATCACGGCTTTCTCGGCAAACGAGGTGAGTTTATAGTTAAAGAACTTGCTGTTGTCGGTGATGGAAACTATATGGTTCTTCACTTTCGATCACCGTACCCAAAGTCTGAGTTAACATCTAAATACAAACGGATGGCCGGATGGTTGGAGAGGAATCTTCACAAAATCGATTGGAATTACGGCGAAGTCGTACACAACGACGATATCATGAAGGCGTTATGTTCGCAGTTTGCCACAATACACACAAAAGGGCTGGAGAAAGTGGAATTTTTGCGACGGTTTCATAACGAATTCAAATTATATCGTAAATTGTCTGTACCACACGCACAAGGAGAGTGGAAAATGTGCGTTACAAACCGGTTGTTTCTACATGGAGTGGTTGAAGATGTGTAAAAAGCCGTTGGATCTGGTGAGAGAAGCCGATCGATTGCGATCGTTTGCGAACACAAACGCGGAAAACAAAGAGGAATTGGCAAAAAACGGTTATTACTATTCCTTCAACGAATTGTGTGTAAAATGTTGTTGGTGTAACGAAAGGATAGATGTGCATCACCACTCAACTCGTTGTCAAAACTGCATCAAGGAAAACGTTCCGCTTTCGTTTGAACATGTTGTTCCACGTCGAGTACCGCTGTAGAGCTGTCTGCTGCAAGATGTTGATGAATCAACATCTTTGGTTAGAGATCTCAATTATAGTTATTGCCTTCCATCTTGGTTTTATGCCAGGAATATTATTTATGCTTGCACTGAATCACTTGCAAACATTTACAAAAAAAAATTAAAAAAAATATAAAAAAAGATTCGAGTGTTTTACAGTAGGCCTATTGGGGAGAGATTTCACTCATGTAAAAAAAAAAAAATCTCAACGCGCCACGGTTGCTACGTCGTGGGTGGTGTGTAAACGTAACCGTTTTTTTTTAATTTAAAATAACAAGCGGGAAATAACAGGAAGTACAGTCCATAACAGTCGCACTGATAAGGTATATATATTTGTCGCTCTGCTCACTACAACATTCATTTCACAACACACCTGCACATCAGACGAACATGGGTGAGAGAACATCGACATCATTCGAACTTGCTAAAGCAAGAGTGGTTACCAGCATTAGAAACTTGGTGCGCAGTATCTCCAGTGTGAAGGGTGCAGATGTACCCTTTTTAGAATCGCTTAGTGAGGCATTAAGAAATGTGAAATGTGCAGTAGAACGAGGTGTTATACGGGATGAAGATTTGACCAGTACACTGCGATGTAAAATATGTCTGATTGCACGTGTAGGAGCAACGATACTACCGTGCGGTCACACATTCTGCATAGATTGTGTACGGTATTTAATACAACACAACCTTCCACGTGGGATGTGTAGACAAGCGGTGACTGGCTATATAAAAATCTATTTCAACTAGTCACCTCTCCGTCTTTCCCAAACTGTCCTTTTCAGGACAACAACACATTACACAAACAACACAAAATTACACGCGTAGACAAAACAAAAACACTTTAAACTCCCATACAATAAATTGTAACTAATTATTGTTTTTGAATTAAAAAAAAAACAACGATATTTATTTACATTTATTGAATGTAGTGGTTCCAAGGCCCGTGACACGATATGATATTGGATTTATCCACTATCAATTGTGTTACAAATGGTGAGGAGAGTGTTTTATAGTAAACCTATTGCATTTTTTTTCTCCTTAAAAGTCCTTCCGATGTGTAATTCCATCCGCAGTTTAGCGATGGACGTTGACATAGCCGCATCGGTGTGGACGATTAATTTTTTCCGAATCGCCGCGTAAGAACGTTGCGTCATCTTATGAAACTTACAATTGCTGCGTTTCCTCACGCAACAAGTATTACCGCAGACATACACCGTTTCAATACGGTTAGAGTGGTTTTCAATTACGACGCCACTTACGCTGAACTTCACGACGGTTTACAAGAATATTTAGACAGTTTAAAAATAGAAACTGTAGACGGCTGGTGTAGACATTATATTCACTATAGTGACGACCCGATATAGTAGCGATGAAAACGTTTAGCGATGCGGTAAACGAATTGAGGTTTATTGCATCGTATATTTGCAAATATTGTTTTATGATGCTTACCACCTACTACGATGTTAATGATGAAATACATGCTTTCGATTGTAAGAAATTCGACTATTGCGTTCGTGGTCTACCAGAATACTTATGTTCGTGCGAATTGATTATTGAAAACGTGAAAAGAATGCACGCTATGGTACGTGCAAATAAATACGAAGTGTTATGGGAAAGTCCGTTCGCCTGTACAGTTATCGATAGTAACGAACTCTATCGGTTGTTTTGCAAAATTGTCATGGAAATAGGGGGTAAGAAGGTAAATCACAATTGCAATTCCCATTCGAGTGTGAGCACTGCGAATGTTAAGATGGACACCGTAGCATTTATTAACGTTTTCAACGATGAATATTGTTTTCTAAAGAAGATACCGTTCAAGAGGTTGACCGATCTTGATATCGGTGTGAGCTACGTACTGTTGGAAATGAGAAAAATATTTACTCAATACGGCGAACTCCGTATTTGCGTAATATTGTTCGACAGCGAATCGGATGAACCGGACAGCTTTCAAACCTTATTACCAAAGACGTATACAAACAGATTTACCGACGATGAATTGAACGTTGTAAAAAATCATTCGATGAAATTAACTTATTATGGAAAGAAAAAACTCGCCAACGGTGACGTTGACGAGTTCAACGAGGATATAAAAATAAGTTTGTAAAATTTTGCACGAGTGTTTGTAGGCCTATTGGGGAGAGATATCACTCGCATAAAAAAAACTCAACGCGCTGCAGTTGCTACCTCTTGGGTGGTGTGGAAACGCAACTCGAACAAATGTATTTTTTGTGGTGGTGGTAAAGGTTTTTAAGAGACTTATAAAATTTCTCTCATCCTCTCACAACGCGAATGTACCTTTACTCGAGAGGCTTTAAATCAATTAAATTCTTAAATGTACATAATTATAATTTTGTGTAACAGTCTTTTTTGCTTTATTCTTTTTTTTATAGGTCTTCGGTATTGATTATTATTATTGTTTGTTAAAGTTTGTAAATACTGAAAATTCTCACCAATATTTGGATCGATATTTTCTTTATTATCGCACTCTATGTCGTACAATATAAATTGCTCGTCGGTAACAAGATCCATTGTGAACAGCGTTCAGTGGACCATCTCTCAGTGAACGTGATAAAAGTAATTTTTAATTGATACGACTGAACGCAAGTTATAGATAAGAAATTAAAATAAATACGATTCGTGGAATTATTTATCGTGTCGATAAGAACAAAAAAATAATTGGCTTGTGGTTTGGAAAGAAAAAAATTATTTATCGCGTTGATAAGGAAAAAAATAATTGGCTCGACCGGATGTGGTTAGTAGATAAGAAATTAAAATAAATACAATTCGTGGAATTATTTATCGCTTTGATAAAAAATTAAAATTAATATTATTCGTCGATTCTTGAAATACCGAATGCGGATGTTGATAAGCAGATTTGTGGGTATAAATAGCCATTCGTAACCGTCCTAGTCTCATTCTAGAGCTAACGTTTGAAGAAATAACAACACCATAATGACTGACGGTAGAAACAATTTTATTCACCAATTGAATAAGCGTCTGGTTGCAACCAACCTAGAGACGAAGAGCGTTGGTGATCTAACAATTGGGAAACCGTACGAGGTTGTATGGTTGAGAAAAATTGCAACGCGGTATGGAAAAGGTATCGTGTGTCGTTTACGCGATGGTGAGGAAACGATGTTCAATGTTTACTTGCCGAGAAGGTTTGCGGAAACAGTGAAAGAGGACGAATTTGACACAATAATGGAAATGAAACTTAAACTCGTCTTCAAAGGACGCATCGGAAAAGCCTTCGATGTGGTATTCGAATAATACCAGGTAGCTATTCAAACTGTCCTTTTCAGGACAACACATTAAACAAACAACACAAAATTACACATACATACACAAAACAAAAAACACTTTAAACCCCCATCAATAAATTTGTAACTAATTATTGTTTTTTAAACAAAAAAAAACGATATTTTTTTACATTTATTGAATGTAGTGGTTCCAAGGCCCGCGACATGATGTGGTAATAGATTTATCTACTATCAGATTATGTTGCAAATGGTGAGGAGAGTGTTTAAACAAAAATGATCTTAGTTCTTTGTTTTTAAAATTTCTCGCGAGGGGCGTCTTAGTCGTCTGCTAACGACAATAAATTTATTCGTACTTCTGCATTTGGTGTGAACGGTTGAACATCGGGAAAATGAATATTTTATTGTGTGTACAGATTTTGTGTTACATTATAACTACTGTAGAGTATCACCATTCGTTATTCTACGAAACGTATATGCAAACGTTAGCTTTTCGGTGTAAAATACCGCAACAAAGATCCGTACCGGTAATCAGTCTTTCGAAAGATTTAAATTCTCAAAGATTTATTTTCAGACCGGTTTATGTCGTTCTACATCGTTGTGATATAGGTTCGGGTTGTTGCCAGAGTTCTGAATTCGTATGCCAACCAGATGTTAATGGTATCGAAAAGGTGATAGTCGAAATTAATATAACAAAACAGTTTATTAATAACACTTTGAAAATGTATCATAGAAAAATTGTAGCTTCAAATCATACAAAATGGACTTGTCAGGATATCACCATACCTATCAGATGAATTTTTTTCGAATTGTGGAAGGGAGGTTGTGACATTCTGATTCGTTGTTAGCAGGGTGTGGTAGTTGTGGTGGTGGGGAGGAGCTTATAAATACAGTGTAACTGAGTGAAGCAGTTTATTCGTTGAGAAACGTTCGAGTTGTAAACATGATTCAGTTTAGTGAAGAAGATGTACGCGTGCGCGTCGGTGACCAACAACTGACGACTATGTGTTTTAAATTAAAACACAGTTACGTATATATTGTCGATTTATCTGAACATGATTTTGATAAAAACGGTGATAACTTGGCCATAAGAGTGGTTTTCAATGATGATGATTTCGGATATGGACGAAAATATTATTGCGAATTTGAATGCGGTGAACAAGCTATCGCACTTATTCACAGCAAAGAAGTACTGTTTTCTGGATTCTACGGTGACGACGGTAACGTAAAGGCGTTCAAATTAAATCGTTCGTCGAATATGAATTTGAATGCGTCCGTGTTAAAAAATCTCAATACGTCGCATCGAAAAAATAACGTGTATGCTGCAAACGAAAGAAGAAGAGTAACAGCTAATGTAGCGACGGACGGAGGACGTTTCTTCAGAGGTCGTGATGAGGTAGATTGTTCTGCCGATGATACCCAACCGCTGTTGGTGGCGTACGACACAAATGAAAATTCAGAATTCGATTACGTTAAAACCAATCGATATATGAAGGACGTCACATCGCTTCTCTTTATTTTATTTTATACAAGAATACGAAACGCAAAGAAGAGGATAAAGAAAACCGTCAACGAATTTTTTAATTTCTACGATGTTTAAATAAGTCCTTTTAAGGACTACAACACATTACACAATCAACAAAAAATTACACACATAGACAAAACAAAAAACACTTTAACCCCCATACAATAAATCGTAACTAACTATTGTTTTTTAAAAAAAAACGATATTTATTTACGTTTACTGTATGCAATGGTTCCAAGGCCCGTGACATGATATGATATTGGATTTATTCACTATCAATTGTGTTACAAATGGTGAGGAGAGTATTTAACAAATTTTTTAAGTAGTTTCAAAATAGAAGAAAGTGGTGCGATAGACATATGCTTGCAATATTACGTTTATGTATGCGAAACATTATTTCATTACTTCTTTACAAGAGCGTGATGTTATAAACGACAAACGCAGATGATGAGTAGTGATAAACTTACACAAGAAGTCAGGTTTCGCATACATAAATTAGAGAGTTATCTTGGGATTTTTTTGTTTCACATAGATGTGCTTTCTTGTATAAGTTTATCATTACTCATCATCTGCATTTGTCGTTCATAACATCCCGGTCTTGTAAAGAAGTATCATAAAGACGTTTCTTAAGATATATATATAGTCGAGTGTTTTTTAGGCCTACTGGGGAGAGATATCACTCTAAAAAAAATCTCAACGCACCGCGGTTGCTACCTCTGGGGTGGTGTGGAAATGCAACAACACTCTAAACCCCCATACAGTAATGTAAAACTATTTTTTAGAAATAAAATTTAGTCGATCGGCATTACTGGATGAAGGTTCCAAGGCCTGCGGTGTAATACGACGTCAGATTCACCATCTGTTGTCGAATTACACTTGCGAATGGCGAGGACAGTGTTCAAACACATAAATTCATTTCATAACTTTTTTTTTATTTTACAGATCCAGACACAACCGGATTTAACCGGTTACAACAACAACTCAAGTCACTTTTGTATTAGTGACTCGATAATTATCAAAAAAAATTCTCTATCGCATCCGCCCTTATTAGAGACGACGATCCGGTTCGCACGTACGCACTAACGGCTAGTGCGCATGCGCCGATTCGAATTCCAACGCTGCGATTGGTCAAACGGACATTTTTAGACCACGTCGGTCCCACAATTCTTCAGTCGAGCGCCGTATCTCGCACGGTAAACACATCTGCGTCACTCCGCTGACGCACGCACGCAAACACACGCGCAGCAGACTCTACCGCCACCGCCTCCCGGTGCACGATCCACGACGAGAACCACTCTCCTTCGCGGTAACGTCTCCCGACGCCATCGCCTGGACGACCAGGATCATCCTCGAGGTACGTCTAATTTTTTTTTATTCACTCTTGTGTGTATATATATATATATATATATGTTGTGTGCGTGCGCGCGCGCGCGCGTATGTGTGTACAGACTGAAGTGACGTTAAAATTCACAGCTTATGTAGAACATTTATCACTCAATTCATCAGGGAGTCACCGCAGCCGATTGGTTTAAGGCGTCAGTCGGTCGCGTCCCGTCATGACCGGGTTCGAATCCTCTAGCCGACAGAATTTTTTTTTCACTTTAAATATTATTTATTTATTTATTTTTTAATTCAAACCAACCGCCACACAACAGTGCTACCAACCTTTGAAATATTACTTCAATATATAACATTGGTAACACAAATTAAATCAAGTTGGCAACACTGACGGGCTACTGTCGCCAATGACGTCACAATCCAAGATGGCCGACCACCGCTATCTTGAATTAATGACGTCAGTAGTGACGTTTCCAATATGGCGGCCGTCCGCCATCTTGGATGACGTCACAAATGGCGACAGTACCACCATTTCCGTACTACTTGTATTCCTTTTAAAAATTTTAATACCTTGTACTACTAAGTTTAACTAAAGTGTATTATATGTGAAAAAATCTATCACAATAGTTTCTGACTAATCTAATAGGATTAAACTACAATATGAACTCTACAAAGTAAGTGCTTCTGAAAACAACTTACATTAACTAGTTTTATTTGAAGGTTTCAAAAACTGAAAGGCAGAAAAAGAAGTTTTATTAAATAAAAGTATAATTATAAATAAAATTAAAAATTACAGATTTAATGATATATTTTTTACTGCTTACAATATTTGACTCCTGGCAATAGATTCTAGGAGTATAAGGTCCACAACACCTTAAGAGTACCTAGGCAAAACCAATTCTTACGATTAGTTTTTGGATTAGAAAATTTACTGTTTAGAGATTAAAGAACGAATATAAAATGATGCGGCAGGGCATCAACTTGCTGGAAAATAAGTTAAGTTGAAAATATTGTAGCTGAGGATAAGCAGAATTTTCCAACATATCAAGGTAAATTTTAGCAGTTACAGTTTGTTTACATATTAAAAAAAAAAATGGGTTGATTACACACAGTCATTTTCACATACACCACACATTTAATGTTGTAACTATCTCTAATGTGCTAATAAATCTGGTTTTATTTTTATGAATCGCTCAAATTTTGCATTCTCTTGATAATTAATACTACTACTGGATGAAATAAACATGTCTTCTGTTTTGGTTAACCAGGTGGCATTGAATCACTTCAATATGACCGAGAAACCATCTGTAAAATTTTTTGAAAGCTACTCTTAAATAAAATCTCCCATTTACATTTAAATTGTTATTAATATTTAAAGTTGCAAACATCTTTTATGAAATTGCTGTGAATAAAAGTGGACATCAGAACTTCATTGGTGTTTTGCAACAAATTATTTTTATTCTTACCTAATAAAGTTTGATAAACTTCATCATCAGTTTCTCCAAGTCCTAACATAATTGATGATTTTGTTATTAAATCAGGATTCCTGTCTTTGGCTGCTTTCAAAACTGTCATTGTTTGCCTGGAATGAAATTACAAATATATCATAAAATAGTAAGTATATATATATATATAATAGTATAATAGTATATATATATATAAATAGAAAATAGTAATCCATCAACCTTTTTAATATAATATATTCCATGAAGGGGTTTACATAAGGTATTTAATTTATAGCCTGATCTGAATGAAATTTTGCATGAACTCAAAAATAAAATTATAAAAAATATCATAAAATACCAACTTTTGTTGTTGAAAACAAACATGGCACACTACAAAATCTATTTTATCGCAAAAATACAACTAATGACACAATAAGAGGTATGTCCTTACCAGTATTTATATAGTGAGAGAACACACAAAACGTGACCAGAAAGTAAAGAAAATTTTTTAATTTTTTGAATTGTCTTTTTGACAGAATTAATTTTTTTCCCACGCAATTTCAGCATTGCCAATAATGTATATTAATATTTTCAACCATATTATACACATAGTTCAAATCTGCTAGCCAAGTAATTAGGACATATTTTATAGTGAATGGTGATTTATTTTGTTTGAAAATGACAGAACAAAAGATTTACATTAAATTTTATGTTAAAAATTGAATGAAATGCAGTGGATGTGTTAGAGAAGACTTTCAGCAAGGATGTTGATACCAAGGGTTTATAAGTAGTACAAACAGTTTCAAGAAGCCTATGAAAATTTTGAAAATGACAAAAGGTTGAATTTCCTAATAAACCACAACTGATGAAAATGTTGATAAAATACAGGGAAGTATAATCAGTAATTGTCAAATCACTATTAGAGAAGTTGCTAAAAAAGCAGGAATCTGTATGGATTATGTGAAAGAATTTTGACTGAAATTTTGGTAACAAACGAGTAGTAGAAAAATTTGTTTTAAAACTGTTGAATTTTCAAGAAAAACAACATTGTAAAATGATTGTTAGCTGACATTGCTCATGATTTAGTACTAATCAAACATATCATGATGAAATGCAAGTGTACGGTTATGATATTAAAACAAAGTCAAATTCCAATGGAAGCTTCCTAAAGAAGCAAGGCTGAAAAAACCATGCAAAGTTTAATTCAAAGTTCTTACTGTTTTTTTATTTTTTATTTACAATGGTGCTGTCCATTATAAATTCTTCATTATAAACAAAAATTATTACTTAGCAGTTTTACACCATTTATATGAGCCAAACCAAAAAAAATGAACATAAATGTGAACAAACAATTCTTGGATTTTGCAACATAACACTCCACTATTGATTATTTAGCCAAGAATGTCACCATACTAATGCTGGAGCCTCCATATTTTACAAATATGGCACTCCGAGACTTTTTCTAGTTCCACTTATTAACAGAACATCATTAAAAAAGGACAACCATTTGCGATGATAAAAAAAAATTGTAAAAAGAACTTAGTAACACAAAAATGGATTATGGAATGTATACATTCCACAAATGTTTTGAGGACTGGAAGAAATACTGCTTAAATTTGCTTCATCTCTGAGGAAAACTTTGATAAAAAAAATTAAATTCTAATTTTTGGATTAGACCCTTGTATTTCTGCAAATAATAGCAACAGATTATCAAATTTGTGATGATGGCTAGTTCAAAAGTTCTCTACCTCATCCAATCCAAAAACAAAGATATTCATCAATTAAAAATTAGTTTTACAGTATTTCAATATTAAGCTGAAGCATCATTTTGTAAAAATTTACTTTTATGTACGAAACTTGTTTGATGATGTTTGGGATGACTGTGGTACCCAAGTCAAAAAACAGATGATAAAGAAATTTTAATAAAAATGATTAAAAACTACAGCTTTATTTTGAAAGATGTACAAACAATAATAAAAATAATATTATTTTTAGTCCAGGCGATATCTATTTTAGAATGGGTATATTTGAACTTCTTCTACATAATCGCTAATTTTTGCTTTAATGCCTCTGGAATATCATCAGAAAAGATTATTTAATTATGCGTCAGTTGAAAAAGGTGTGCTTTTTATTAATTTTTATTAAACAAAGTGTAAAACAATCTCAAAAATATCCATTTTTTTTTCTTTATTTCCCTAGATAACTTGATAATTGTTCATTTTAGAGAAAAGATCAAGAGAGAAAAAATTTTTGTTATTAAATTTTACACACAGTATAATGCAAATAAAAAATATGTTATTATTGATGCAAAAAAATACATTGCAAGAACTATAAGGGTATAATGTTAAGAGCCACACAACAAAAGTCTTTCAGAGAATACTTCTTGATACAAGAGGTACGACAATGGAGACAGAACAGAGTAAAGAACAGTATGGTTTTAGAGCTGGAAGTTGCATTGTTGTAAACCTCTTTTTTGCTGGTTGGCAGTTAATGGAAAAAAGTTGGGAGTTTAATAAAAAGGTGATCATGCTGTTTAATGATATACAAAAAAGCATGAGTCTGTAGATAGGCAAGGATTAAGTTAGGTATAGGAAAAGAATACATTGATAGATATTATTAAGGAAATGTACAGGGGCTACAAATGGAGAATAGAAACTTTGTGTAGAAATACAGAATGTTTTGAGATAAGAAATGGACTAAAGCAAGGAAAGTATGTTATTCCTAGCATTGTTTAATGTGGTTATGGAGGAGATGAACCACCAGGAGAGAAATAATGGAAGAAAAATAAAAAAAATAACTATGCAGATAATGTGATGTTATGGAGTGAAACAGCAGACGATGTAAAAACCCAGTTGGATGCATGGTCTAGTACCAATGAAAAATATGAACTTAAAATAAGTCATGAAAAGAGTGAAGTGATGGTTTTTGGAAGAAACAGAAATATAGAATGAAATATTGAATTGGATGGTGAACCCTTGAGACTGGTTAGAAGTCTAAGCTAGTTGGACGTGAGATCTCCAAGGATGATAGGGTACATGATGAAATATCAAAAAAAAACTTCAAAACAGGGACAATTTGTATCGGGTGGTAAAAGATATGGTGTTGAATAAAATGGTACCAGAAAAAATTAAGATCATAAAGTATGAATTATAGTATGTGCCTATTGTATTATATGGTGTAGAGATATAGATGACAGAAAGGGATTGGAGTAGACCAAAAGGAGAGATGAAGTTCCTCAGAGCAATAAAAGAAGAAAACAAGAAGGGATAGGGGACAAGGAATGTGATATAAAAGAGGAAATAAACAAGGAGAGCATGAGAGACAGAGTTAAGAGAAGAAGGTTGCAATTAAAAGAAGAAGGTTTTAACTTGTACGGACAAGTTAAAAGAATGAGTGAGAAAGGCTAGAGATTGACAGACGAAGACAAAGGGGATGTTCTACTGAGAGATGGAAGGAGGGAATTAGATACAATATGGAAAGGGGGGGATGTAGATTGCAGCAAGTTGAGGAGGAGAAGAGTGGGAAAATTGAAGAACATGGAGACACCTTGTTAACAACCAGACCTGGTATTAGCTGGAACAGGACTAGGATATAGATAGACAGAACCACATTTAATTTTCAATCACATCACAGAATGATCTGAATTTTTTTAAATATAAGAAGTGTAAAAAAATAAAGATTTATGTCTATATCTGGAAAAAGGTATGAACTGATTGAAGAAAGGGTTGTAAATATTTTTCAGGACATGTTAAACATGAGGTCTGAAAGCAAGAGTTCGAAGGATCATATAAATTCATTTAAGGTGTTCTACGACAAGATTGTGTCGGCAGTTAAGGATTGTTACCTCTCTCTCTCTTTTTTCTGTTTAGCCTCAGGAACCACCATAAGGTATTACTTCAGAGGATGAATGTAAATGAAGTGTAGCCTTGTACAGTCTCAGGTCAACTATTCCTGTGATGTATGGTTAATTGAAACCCAACCACCAACAAAGAACACCGGTATCCACGATCTAGTATTCAAATCAGTGTAAAAATAACTCATTTTACTAGGACTTGAACGCTAGAACTCTCGACTTCCAAATCAGCTGATTCGGGAAGATGCGTTTCCCACTAGACCAACCAGGTGGGTTAATAAAAGAAGACTTAATGATATATGAAGCAAGCAGAATTTAAGAGATGTTAGAGACCAGTGGGTCTATGAAATGATAGAGGAAAGACATAGCAATAGGAAAAACTGGTTTTTATCTTTTGAAAATAAACAAATATATGCAATTATGAAAAGAAAGGAAATTTTAGAAATAGCTAAAGATTTTTTCAAAAATTTATATTATTATAAACAGGAAGAAGAGTATAAGAAGGGTGAAATTTCTGAAACAGATGAAGAAGCACTATTATTTTTGAAGTTGGAGATGAAAAGTGCAACTGAAAATTTGAAAAATAAAAAGGCTCCAGGTGAAGATGGACTCATTAATGAGTTAATTATAGCTGATGATAAAGAACTGTTAGTAGCTTTGAGGGATCTTCTTAATACAATCTTGGTTAATGGAGGCAATCTAAATTTATATTGCTTTTTAAAAAAGGGATAAAAATAAAACAGAAAACTACCGCCCCATACTACTTACTCCAGTGTTATGTAAACTATTTACAAGAATACTGAATAACAACAGAGGCAAAAGAAACTATAACAGTGGAAGAAGCAGGTTTTAGGAGGAAGTTTTTGACAACAGACCACCTGCATATGATATATTTGAATTCAGTTAATTCAAAAGGCCAAAAAGTATGGATTAAAACTTTACTTAAAAGTGTGATGTTATAAGCGATCTTTTGTCTATAAACCAACGAGTAAAGCACTCTCTCCAGCACTTGTGATGATACTTGAAATGGTTTTTAAAAAACTTAAAAGGCCTGGTATAGGCATAAATATTAATGAAAAATATTTGAATACCCTACAGTTTGCAGATGATATTGTCCTGATAGCAACATTGGAAGAACACCTTATTCAGATGTTAAATGATTTAGAACAGGTCAGTATGATGGGAGGTCTGAAGTTAAATTTTGAGAAGATTAAATTTGTAGTAACAGACATTACAAATCAGATCAAGGATCACTCAAATACTGATGTAGTCAAGAAATTGTTCTATCTACGTCAAAAGTATCTTTTCAAGAAAGGTTGTTAAAAGAGATTTAGAGGCACGTTAGCCTTTCATGGCATGAAATCTGATCATTAAATGTTAAGAAAGTGAAGGTAGACATTAAATGGAAATTCTGTATGTTTAATAGTAGTATATTGCAAATCTTAAGATACGGCTATCAGACATGGTTTACAACAAAAATGTTATGAAGGAAATTACAAATTTGGCAAAGAAATATGGTAAGAAGTATGTTGAATCTAAAGAAGAGAGACAGGGTTCTATTTAAAGTTAAACTATTAGACAACTTACCTATGGGATGCTGCAGGTTGTAGACTGAAGTGGAAATGGGCCAGTCATTTGGCCAAATGGGTAGAAACTGTTGGGCAAGGGTAGTTACAGAGTGGACACCTATAAGAAACAAGCATCAAGAGGGTGGACAGTTTAAAAGATGGGTGGATGATTTTATTGAAGAAGGAAAGGTTAATTGGTTGAGGAAAACAGAGGGTAGAATGTATTGGAGGGAAAAATGTGAACAGATGGAATGGAAACTAGTGAACTTGTAAATCAAAGTATGGCTGGTCACCGCAAGGACCAAAACTCTCTCAAAAAGAGAAGTGTTTTTACATAAAGTTCTGTTTTAGTTACTAATACAAAAAGGATAGAACATCTGTTTTAGTTATGATATAATCTTGTAAGTAATGATGTATTTATTTTGTTGGAAATTATTATTGTAAAAATGTGTTAATAATTTTTATTATTAATATGGGTAGAATCATGAACACAAAAATTAACATTTAACAGAAAAAATGGATTCGGATCATTAAAATATTTCTTTTGGAAAAAGGTGTGCTTCAGTCATGTCAAATATTAAAAATATCATCTAAAGATTAAAAGAATTGTCGAGTGAAATAATTACCTGTAATTAGCCCTTCTGTCTCTAACAAATGGTGTAAGCTTTTCGACTGTTTCAACATTATGAGCATAAACATCTAAACCGCAATCAGCAATAGTTCTTACAGAATCAAGATTACCACCAAAATCAGGTACTAAACATTCAACTAAAATATTTTTGTTCCTACAACGAAAAAAACATAACGTAATCAGTCATGGTTGAAAAAAGTACTAATTCTAAAATTTTAATTTACATTTATCACACACACACATACATAATAAAATTAAATGGAATGTAGAGATATGAAGACTACACAAAAGATAAGTGTTACAGTGGGGCAAAACTGACAATTTCTAAAGATAATTTATACTAAGATTGGAATTTGACATTCAAATCGGTTAACGCTTAAGTGCTAGCCATTTAATATCCCTTCCCCTATTAGCAGCTGTTTTTAGAGTATTTTTTCAATCTGTTAAAAATTATTAATTGTATTTGTAAGAAGCATGATTAAAACAAAAAAATTAATTTCAAACTTCTTTTTAAAATTTTTATAATAAACAGTAATTCAGCCAGATACATATTATTGTTAATAAATGAAAATACACTTAGAAAAATACCTTATATTGAAAAAAAAAAAACTTTAATTTTTAAAAATTATTTCAACTCTTAAATAACACTAATGAACATAATTTTTGTTTCCTAACATGCGATACATGGTTTTAATCTGTTTTCTGATGCTGAAAACAAATATGAACTCAGAATTGTTCTATCATCCATCATTTTTGAAAAATTTTTAAATTTTAATTGAAGGATTTTTTCATTTTTCAATGTATAGTTAGTATATTTTAAGCTTCTATATTGTAATTTGGTAGTTCATTTTTTATTGTTTAACTTTGTTAACGCAATTTGTAAGCTATATAAATAAACAATACCAGACAAAGAATTAAATCACATCATAGTCACATATTATGACATCATATCTAATACTTAAGAGTATTCGTACCACGAGCTTTCGTGGGCAAGATGAATCATGTCTGTGCAGGTCAAAACATATAGCTGAAAACACAGCTGTGTTGTTTGTATTAAGCACTGGATTTAGGAATGAATTAATTTTGTTCAATTTTATTGCTGTCTTAAGTTCGTTAACAGTGCAGTATCATAATGCCTTGAAATTGTGTAAATGATGTGAATACCTTTTGTTATGTATGTGGTGAGATTACCGTAAAATCAAATAGAAAAAAAATTACACCTTTAATTAAAAAAGCGTATCATTTGTACTTTCAGTGTAAAATTGGTGATCAGGATAAGATGTGGGCTCCTCATATAATATACATTAATTGTTCTGTATATTTAAGAGGATGGCTGAAAGGTACACGGAAGGCCATTTGGTGTACCTATGGTTTGGCATAAACCAAAGGATCATGTAACCGATTGTTACTTTTATTTAACAAGTGTGTCTGGAATTTGTAAAAAAATGTAAAAATCTTTAAAATATCCTTCATTGCAATCTGCAATCAAGCCTGTATCTCAGAGTGAAATTATTTCAGTTCCTCAGCCACCTGTGAATGTATGATTCAAAAGCAGCAATGAAGAACAAGGCAGTACTGAAGAAGACAATAATTTTGATTTTGAATTATCTTTCAATAAGCCACATATTACATCACAAGGTGAATTAAATGACTTAGTTAGGGATTTAAATCTATCAAAAACTCAAGTTGAACTGTTAGATCAAGGCTGCAAGGTTGGAATTTACTTAAAAAAAAAAAAAAAAACACAAAAATTTCAGGTTTTCGAAGCCAATGAAAAGAACTTTCTCAGTACTTAAAATAATTTGGTTTATTGCACAAATATTGATGAGCTTATTGATATTAATGTTGCACTTACAACAAGTTCATAAACCTGAGGACTGGCGCCTTTTCATATTCGTCCATTCGTCCAAGTATAGATTGAAAGTGGTTCTACTACACAACTGTAACAAAATATCCTTCAATACCAATTGCTTATGGTATTAATTTGAAAGACATATTTGATTGTGAAGAAAGATGTTCTTGAAAAAATAAATTATAAAAAACACAGCTGAAAATATATGGTGATTTGAAAAGTTATAGTTATTTTGTTAGGCATGCAGTTAGGCTATACTACGTACATGTGTTTTTTTTTGTGAATGGGCTGACCTAGGGATAAACATTATGTTACCGAAGAGTGGAAGAAATGAAACAATTTAACTCTAAATGGGAAAAATATTATTAATGAGCCCTTAGTTGAACCCTAAAAAAAATATTTTTACCCCCTCTCATATCAAGCTAGAACTAACGAAAAATTTTGTAAAAGCAATGAAGATGGATAGTCCCGGATTTTTGTACATCTAGCAGAAATTTCAGAATATAAGTGACTAGCATCCCCGTTGCGGCTTCGCCCGCGCTATATGGTTACTTGGGTATCCTGTCGCGGTCAAGGGATATTTAGTCGGTCATGGCTCGTTTCGCTCTCCCTTCCCTACCCTTATAGCCAGAGGGCTCTGCCCCTTGGACTCCGCTCGTACCTCGGACTCCTCGTGCTCGTACCTATGGCTACTATTATATACTTACACCTAGTTTCATTCTCTCAGTATATTTTGTATTTTTTTTTGTTGTTTTATGTATTATTTCGTTTTTTTTTAAATTATTTACATAATACATACACCCTTCTTTTTGCACTGGAGGTTACTAAAAAGGAGTATATTAGAAGGTTTGGATATAGTAAATTTGATGATTATTTTATTATTTGTATCCAGCTAATATTCTATACACCTATTTTTATTCTCTAAGTGTTTTTTTTTTTTATTTTTTTGTTGTTTTACGTATTTACGCATTAAAAGATTTAAATGGCAGAAAGGCTCCTGGAATAGACGGAATACCTGTAAAATTACTGGCAGTGCAGGTGAGGAAGCGATTGATAGATTATACAAACTGGTGTGTAATATTTATGAAAAAGGGGAATTTACATCAGACTTCAAAAAAAGTGTTATAGTCATGATACCAAAGAAAGCAGGGGCAGATAAATGTGAAGAATACAGAACAATTAGTTTAACTAGTCATGCATCAAAAATCTTAACTAGAATTCTATACAGAAGAATTGAGAGGAGAGTGGAGGAAGTGTTAGGAGAAGACCAATTTGGTTTCAGGAAAAGTATAGGGACAAGGGAAGCAATTTTAGGCCTCAGATTAATAGTAGAAGGGAGATTAAAGAAAAACAAAGCAACATACTTGGCGTTTATAGACCTAGAAAAGGCATTCGATAACGTAGACTGGAATAAAATGTTCAGATTTTTAAAAAAAATTAGGGTTCAAATACAGAGATAGAAGAACAATTGCTAACATGTACAGGAACCAAACAGCAACAGTAGCAATTGAAGAACATAAGAAAGAGGCCGTAATAAGAAAGGGAGTCCGACAAGGGTGTTCCCTGTCTCCCGTTACTTTTTAATCTTTACATGGAACTAGCAGTTAATGATGTTAAAGAACAATTTAGATTCGGAGTAACAGTACAAGGTGAAAAGATAAAGATGCTACGATTTGCTGATGATATAGTAATTCTAGCCGAGAATAAAAAGGATTTAGACGAAACAATGAACGGCATAGATGAAGTCCTACGCAAGAACTATCGCATGAAAATAAACAAGAACAAAACAAAAGTAATGAAATGTAGTAGAAATAACAAAGATGGACCACTGAATGTGAAAATAGGAGGAGAAAAGATTATGGAGGTAGAAGTATTTTGTTATTTGGGAAGTAGAATTACTAAAGATGGACGAAGCAGGAGCGATATAAAATGCCGAATAGCACAAGCTAAACGAGCCTTCAGTAAGAAATATAATTTGTTTATATCAAAAATTAATTTAAATGTCAGGAAAAGATTTTTGAAAGTGTATGTTTTGAGTGTCGCTTTATATGGAAGTGAAACTTGGACGATCGGAGTATCTGAGAAGAAAAGATTAGAAGCTTTTGAAATGCGGTGCTATAGGAGAATGTTAAAAATCAGATGGGTGGATAAAGTGACAAATGAAGAGGTATTGTGGCAAATAGATGAAGAAAGAAGCATTTGGAAAAACATAGTTAAAGGAAGAGACAGACTTATAGGCCACATACTAAGGCATCCTGGAATAGTCGCTTTAATATTGGAAGGACACGTAGAAGGAAAAAATTGTGTAGGCAGGCCACGTTTGGAATATGTAAAACAAATTGTTAGGGATGTAGGATGTAGGGGATATACTGACATGAAACGACTAGCACTAGATAGGGAATCTTGGAGAGCTGCATCAAACCAGTCAAATGACTGAAGACAAAAAAAAAAAAATTACGTATTTTTATGTTTTTTTGTTGATTTATGTTTATTTTCACATTTTTTATTTAGATACATATACATATATACACCACATATACACCCTTATTTTGCACAGGAGGTTACTAAAAAAGAGATACCTAAATAAAAGCTAGGATATTAAAATCTTTTTTGTTACTATTTCAATTAGGTATTTTTAATATTGATTAAATTTATTAATTTTCAGTTTCTGATGGAGATTCTCTATCACGACTTATATCTATCACAGGTATATGCAAAATTATAAAATTTACAGATTTTAACTATATTTTCCCTTAATTTTTTTTGAAGCGTAATTTATTTAAAACTAAGGGCGATAGAAAAATTGTATTTACATATCTATAATATACGCAAAAAAGCCACTTAAGAAATGGTATCACACTTAGAGAAACATTAAAAAATTTTTTTTTGTCTATCAGTGTAATTATCATCAGGAAATACTGAAGAAATAATGCCCATACAAAAGCAAATAAATAATAAACAATACTCACCAAACACTAAGAGTTCTGCGTGAATTATATAAACTATGAATTTCAAACATTGTTTACAATATAAAAATAAAAAAATACAAACTATATACTTAGGTAGTTTTAGTTAAATCTTAAAAACAATTACTGAAATCTCCAACTGCGATTTTGGAGTTTTTATGTATTTATAAACTTTTGATTGGAACTGCCTAAATGATAAAGTTATTTGTACTTTTTTACTGTAAACACCATTAGAAATATTCATATTTTAAGTACTGTGAGTTTGGTAGTTAATATTGTTGTTATTAAGATAATTATTATTAAATTTTCTTCTAAGAACACTATAATTTCTATGTTTACTACCATTTACCTTTCTAAGCTTCATTCTTTTACTATATGTTGATGCGTTTTGGAACCACTCCATTGCCAAAACTTATTGTACTGGTACTTTTAAATTTCTGTTAATATTTATATAGCATTTAGTCAATGCCCTTCCCTTTATTTGACATCATGTCTCATCTGGCCTTGTTCTTGTTTATTTGTTATTAATGGTTATACGTATCTATTAATTTTATTTATCTATTTCCTGTTTTCAATAAATTGATGTTCTTGAAAAAGACATCTGGTTGATTGATGATCTGTTCATTTATGATGATTTTATTGTTAATTTTTAATTTAAAGATTTCTAAATTTTCTAAAGTGTTCATTCTTCTTCCTTCAATACATTTGTGAATTAATATCACTGATTCCTCCATTTTCAATGGAATATGTGCTTCTTTTATTAAATGCATTAAATAATTAGAATCTTGTTTTTTGATTTTTAAAAGATCTTATGTGTTCATTATATCTTAATTTTAATTTTCTTCCTGTTTGTCCAATGTACAAGGGTCATTCAGTAATTAAACAGACAAACATTTTTAGTAAAGGAAATACTTATTACAGGCAATTGAAATTTGTATAAGTGTTGGCTGCAGTGGCGGCTCACGCATAAACACTGTGGAACTGCAGCACCTCTATTTCCACTTGATATTATCAACAACATTTAAGATGAGTCCTTTTTTCTTTAATTCTTTCTTTAAACTTGTACAATATATAATCCTTAAGCTTAATGTCATCCCCCAGTTTATGAAACAGGTACAAGAATCTTTGTCTTCCTCAAGACAATGGTTGATCTCATATGGCACAACTGATGCTGGAAAATATTGGCAAAGTGGGTTGGGAGGGACTATCTCAATCTCATTACAGCCCTTATTTTGCCCCTTCAGATTTTTATCTGTTTGGTCCGATGAAAAAACTCTGCATGGCATCAAGTTCAGTGACAACAAAGAGGTAAAGATAAAAATACCAAACTGGCTTCGAGATCAAGGTAAATAATTCTTCGCTGAGAGGATAAGAAAACTCGTAAAAAGATGGACAAGTGCAGAGAAGTTGGTGGGCATTCATTACATGGAAAATTAGACACAAAAAATTTTACTTTTTTAATAAATAATTTTTTTATACAAAAATGTATAACGTAATAATTATTACAATTACCCTTGTATGTTGTATTGCATTTATATTTAATTTTTTAATGGTATATGCGGTTGTGAGCTTCATGTAAAACATCAAATTTGAATAAACCACAGAAACAAAATTTTATAATTTTTGTAAGAATAAATTTTAATAAACAAATAAAATAAATTTACTATGTTGATTTGTGAAACAATGTACTAGAACTATGTTGCTTATGCTTCTCTTTTGAATTTTACAAAAAAAATTACAATAACTCAACACATCAAAAAATATTTCCAACAGCGATGAATAATACACATTACTTTTTTTTAATTACAATTTTAAACATAATTTTCTCATTTTAACATGTTATAATTTCAATAATAATATTTTTTAATGTTATAAAAAAAAATTGACGGATAAGAAATCTTCTGATAAATCCATGAATGTCTTTATGGAGTGGCCTTTGATATCAAATTCTCATACCTGTATTCTGTACAAATCAGAGTCTATGATTTTCCTGACCAGTTTTTTTTTAAAAATACTCACAACACTTATCTAACCACGACGAAGTCTCGCATATAACTGACACTTTCCAATGGTGTCACAGATTTAACCCCACCACTATTTCTCTGAATTGTTCAAGTCTGTGTTAGTATGTGTACTTACACAAACGAAACACTCTTTGTATAGAAAAAGTTTGCTCATTTTTCACGCATGATGTGATATTTCTTAAAATTCTATTTTAAGAAGGAATTTGATAACTAATGAATCATGCTGCTATTAAGTTAATTTTTATGTTTTAAAAATAATTATATATATATCGTCTGTTGACGTATTAATCCATATAACAAATAATTTACAATAAAATAAAATACAAATAAATTCACCAATTTAAATAAGCCAATACAATTTAATTTAAATTTAGGTCAGAATTTATAATATTTACAGAACTTCCCTTTTTGTTGCTCAGAAAAGCTTCCCTTTTCTGATCAACAAAAAACCAAATAAATTCTGACCTTTACAACAAATATTAAATTATATCTTACAAAATCAAAGCATGTCACTAGTTTTTACGAATTCAAACGTTAAGTTCTACTAACATCAAAATATATATTTACATTCTTTTATTATTTTGTTTACCATATATATATATAACATTACAATAAAATATACTGGCAAACATCAGGGAATATATTTTAAATTATAACTTGGGAATATATTTTAAATTATAACTTAAATTTTTCATGCAATCAAAATGCGAACTAACATTACAGCTGTACAATGCAAAGCGTTAAACAAAAATGTGAATAAAGGGATAAAAATGATTTCAAAGCTATGCTGCTCAGAAAAAGTAGGAAAATCAAGTAAACAATATATAAAATCTATGAGATTAGAGAAGTATCTTCAAATTTCTATTTTTGTCTTATCAAAAAGTAAAAGTTAAACATATTTAGAAAACTATTGTAAGCAGAATTAGAATTAATACACTATATTTATAATTATAAATATAATGCAATAATTCTGTTTACAATAGTTCTCTTACTGTATTTATGCTTATAAAACTAATGTCTCATAATAAAAAACTAATAATTCTACAAACTACTTATAGGGAGATGACACAATGAAGAGCAATTTTCATTCTAGAAAGACTAAATACATTACAATAATTTTAACCAAGAAAAAATTTAGAAGGGATGCAGAAGAAAAAACAAAGCTAACTGTATGATATTTTAAATCTTGTAAAAACACTCAAAAATACTGAGAATCTAATAAAAATGAGACAAAGTAGGAGAAAAAATAGGTAAACAGCAATACAAAATGTCATGAGAGAAGGATGTATTATTTTTTTATTAACAAAATCATTCAAATATACAAATTTGTATGATTTAATTTTTGTTCTGGTTCAAACAGTAAAATGGATGGTGTTATTAATGACAATTTTGATTTAAGGGAAGGGAATGTCAGGTTTCGAAGAACATTCTGATGATGATATTGACAATATTGTAGATATAATAAACATCTAAAGTAACATAAATGAAATGTGAAATTATATTAACCAATATTTATTTCTTATATTAATATTACACAGCATATAAAATATTTATATAAAAAAAAAACACTTACTGCCTTTTAATTTCTCTCACAGTTTCAGCAAAATGATTTGATCCACCATCAGGTAAATCTGAAATCAGATAAAAAAAAAATTCTATTATTTATTGATAATAACATGCATTATACTTTTTGTTTTTGTAATAAGTTGCTTGTTCTTTGCAATCAGTCTCTAAATCTAATACATAATATTCAACATCTCTAAACATTATTTGTTGTAAATCTATTCTTACCCTGCCAGTGGTTAACACTAGGTAGAGCCAACTTCTCTACCAAGTAATGTTAGCTCTATACTGACTGTCCCAGTGGTGCAGAAATGAAGGTGTCAACTAGGGTTGTGCTGATACTTCCTTGTAGTGCTGGGTGGGAAGCGCTTCTTCAGTGGGCTTGGCACTGATGAAGTAGGCTAGAGCCAGATGACTCAAAATGGCCCTCCAGAATGTGGGAGTTGGACAAGGGGCCAATGACCTGTCTGTAAAAAAATCCCAGCTGTTATGAAGCCATTACACCAGCCTTGGAATAGACAGGAGAAATGTAGGAAGAAACTGGACAAGAAATGTGAACTAAGATTAGGGACATCGAATGCACAAAGCCATTTTTAACCCGTTGCATTTGATAATCTATTAACTGAACAAGAAATATATACAACAGACAACATCCTCCAATACAAGAAACTCAATGGAATTGGCATGGGGAGAAGGGGGCACCATGAACAATTTCAAATTTATATAATGGGCATTAATATTATGGGTCTGATAAACATTTTCTAGGTACAGGTTTCCTAAGGAATAAATACACGAAATGCTTCAAAGATATAAAATTGCACTGTTCCGACTGAAGACAATGATGATATACTAAAAGAAGAATTCTACAAGTCTTTGGATAGTACTTATCAGGTTTGTCCCAAAAGTAAGTGTATAGATCTTTTATTTAATTATCTATTGAACTTACCTGAAATTACAAGTTATATTTTTCAAACTATGACCCTTGGGAAGTTACAGAGTGGTTCCAAGGTTTTTCCACTGTTCATAGCAGTACCGGAAATCATTTTCCTTAAAAGTGTGTAGCTCATCGATTACAGATTTTTTTATTTTCCATCGTCCTGAAATGATATGATCCTACAACTTCAATCTCAACTTAGGGAAGACGTGGAAATCGCATGGAGCTAGATCTGGGCTGTATGGAGGCTGTAGAGTAGGGGTATATTCTTCTTCACCAGAAATTCTCGAAAGTGAAGTGTGAGCTGGCGCATTATTGTGATGCAGCACCCAATCATGTGCAATGTCTGTTTGGACTCACTGGATCCATTTTCAAAGTCTTTCCAAGACATCTTTGTAAAAGGCATTATTAACTGTGTTAATGCCATTGCGTAAAGTTGCGTTGTTTCCAATGAATTCAAAGCTAGGGTTGGGTATTGTTGTTTGTTACAGGCTTGGTAAATTTATTATTCTGTTTCGTATTGGGCTTGTCATTTGTTTATCTTTGTTTGGTTTATCGTATCTCCTTTCAAGTCCTGGTGTCAGTCAGACGGGCGTTTTCTGTCATCTTAATAGGACCGCATGTTCATTTCTTGCTTTATTTATTGCTGCCTTCATACAACCCCTTTTCTCTCGTTCCATACATTAGTATGGAACGAGAGATACATGCTCACATCTCTTGTCTTTTACACACACACTCTCCTGTCCACTGCCTAGGTTTGCTTCCCCCTACTTCTCACCATGCCACCATTTTGGCATTCTAGTCCAGGCTTTCACATTGTGCGGATCCACAAGGCTGATCCTCCAGCCTTGGAGGATCAGCTTGCAATTGTCTATCTCGTATAATGTTTAAATATTTTCCATTATATTCATACTCTCATAAACATTGCGGTATTTCTCCATCGAAATATTCTCTAGTTCTACTTGTCAGTATTTCGTGATTTCACCATTCTCTATGTATTGTTTTGCCTCGTTTCTTTGTTATGTTAATCATCAAATTCTGTATATTACGTATATGTTGAAAGTGTTTCAATTTACTACAAACTGCCAATTCTATCGATGCCGAATCTTCTCCAGCTGCTGACTACATTTTCATCGATGCAGAATCTCCAAACTCGCTACATATCTGAGATGCTACGTATTATTCTACTTCTAAACCACGTTTCACCTCTGTATTCTTGATCTGCCATTACAGACTTCGCCTAGGATTAACTGTATGTATTCATATGTACCTTCATTCCGAGTTCATCTCTTGCTAATATTTATGCGTGCTACAGGCAAGTTCAATTTTCGTTATTTATTACATTAAACAGTTATTTTATCAGTAAAATTTGTGAAACATTCAGTTAATTGTATTTTATGCATTTCAATTTCAAGTTTGGTTTAAAAAAACCATTTATTCACTTAAGTGCAGTCACGACAGGTAGCTTATATAAGGTTATGATATTGTTCATGTGCAACATATTTTACGTGCTTACTTATTACAATTTGTTTTTATTGTAATTGACTCTATCATTTAATCTTGTAACTTGTTAATCGCCGACATTAATTCTTATCTATTTATGAATCGAATTGATATTACTTCTTCTTATATTAATCTAAAGAAAATTACTCCTGATGTGAATTTATGTTTTTGGACTTTGTAATTTCATGTTTTCAAGAAAACTTATTTTCTAAAATGAACTCTATTTATGTTCACTTATTTCAATTTGATTATTGTAATTAACTCTTTTTTTTATACTGGAATATTATCGTGGCCTTTTTTTCTACAACTAACTAGAATTACATGTTTTAATTATTTAATGATAAGTTTGATGATGTTCATAATTCAGAAAAGGCCAGTGCCAATAATAAGATTTACTGTAGTTTATTTTTCTAAGTTAATGACATTTGTTCATTGCTAATTTTTCAATATTACAGCATATGTCAGTAATGCAATAGTTTTCCAGTCATACTATGCTTATTGATGTTATGTTTTTCTAAGAATATAATTGTAAATAAGATGTTTTATGTTCTCTTGTGTTCAGGCTTTGTTAAATTGTAGATTTTCAAAATGTGTATTTGAAAAATGTATATTCATGTATTTTCTCATTTAATATTATTATTACTGATATGCTGATTTCAGCTGATATTTCTCATAGCGGGTAAACAAAGCTATCACCAGACAACAGACAATAAGAGCCTACATACAACTTCTAATGATAATGGTATATGGCTGATAAACTTTGCCCAGTTGAAAGATATGTGTATCAAAAGTTCGTCTTTCCCTTGAAAAGTCATATATAAGGGAACATGGTTCTTCCCAGATGGGAAAACAATCAACAAGATTGATCAAGTATTGGTGAGTAGAAAGTAGCACAGTAATATAATCGATGTGAGAACTTAAAAGGAAAATGACAAATCCAAGGGAGAAGCTGGCTGTAGAAGAACTGAAGATGGCAGAGAATATAGAAGTTTAACTACTATATCGACAAAAGGCTGAAAGAAAAATAGCTTTTACTCAAAGATGTCAAGAATGTTGACACATGTTGGACCTGCATCAAGGAAACTATTGAGATGGCAGTAAAACATGTTCTAACTAATAGAAAAGTACAGAAAAGAAATAAGTAGTTTGACGATGAGTGCATGGGCTATTAGAGAACAGAAGACAAAACCAGGAATCGATAGTGCAAAGTGGAAGAGTGGAAAATAAGGAAGAATACAAGAACCAGAGATAAAAAGACCAAAAGGGTATTGCGAATAAAGAAGATTGTACGAATGGAGGAAGCTAGACGAGATGGAACGAAAAACTAAAATGAAAGATGTATATGGATTTTATAGCCTAATTAAAGAACATAATTTCCAGCCAAGAGAGGTCATGATCATACACAGGAATAGAAGAGTATTCTAACAAACAGGGAGGAAATAAAAAAAAAGTAGAGGGAGTACTTCATGTTAATCCCAATATGGGCACCCAAGAGGAAACCCACAATACAGTTGAAGAAAGAGATAAGGTACCAGAATTAGAGGAAGTGAGGAAATCAATTAAGTGCTTGAAATGAAACAAATATCCTGGTCCTGATAATGTACCCAGCAAGTTACTAAAGGAAGAAGGAGAGGAACCTGAAGGAGATATACAAACCAATAGTTCAGTGTTGGATGGAGGAAACATTACCAAAGGATCACAGAGAGTTAGGTATAGTCCCATTGCATAAAAAAAAAAACCAATAAAATTGACAGCAACAACTATAGGAGAATTTCCCTGCTGAATACATGTTACAAGACACTGTCAATACTAATAGTAAGTAGAATAGAAGAACTAAAGGGGTCGCAGGAGAAAACCACAGACTTTAAAAGAAATCACTCAATGATAGAGTACTTGACAAAAGGTTGGAATACGATACCGTAACACATCTCCTATTTGTAGACTTCCAAAAAGCATATGATAGCTTAATAAGGCCAAGGATTTGGAATGACATGAGTGATCTTGGAATCCTGAAGAGATTGATAAGGATGATAAAAATCTGTATAAGCCAGTAAAAGTACTGGGTGAAGAGTCAGAAGTATTCGCTATAGAGAGTGGGGTCAAACAGGGAGATAGCATATCTCCCCTCATATTCAACATAGCATTAGAAAGGAATGCACAAAACATCAATGAAAGTGGTGAAGTTAGCAGGGTTAAGAATCCTCATGTTTGCTGATGAGACAGTAATAGTGGGAACAACAGTAGAGGATATTCAGAAACACATTAAGGAACTTAAAGAAAGTGCAGAGAAAATGGGTCTACAAATCAATTTAGATAAAACTAAATAAATGATGGTAAGTAAAAATGGAAAAGTAAGTAAAGACAAATACATTACAATTAATCGCAACTGATTCGAAAAGGTAGATAATTTCACATACCTAGGAGTAAATATAAGTTGTAAAACTGAAATCGAAGAAGTGGCCCATTGCATCTCAAATGCAAGTAAAAGTTTCTGGAAGTCCAGATCAGTCTCAATAAAGGTAAAATAGGTACAGTTATAAAATTATACAGACCAATGCTAGATGGAGAGACAGAAACATGGCACAAGAGGAAAAACAAAAAACTACATAAGTTGTATGGGCCAATACTACTAAACATTGTCAAATCTAAAATACAGTGAGCAGGACATACAGCAAGAGTGGATCATAATACTACTGTAAAAAAAAACCTGAGCTTAAAATACAATGGAGTCAGAAGACCAGGTTAACCAAGGAAAAGA
Source organism: Lycorma delicatula (assembly GCF_047948215.1). NCBI lineage: Eukaryota > Metazoa > Arthropoda > Insecta > Hemiptera > Fulgoridae > Lycorma > Lycorma delicatula. The sequence goes on from NC_134465.1 coordinate 8,723,861, forward strand.
TGGGAGATGGGGGTGAGAGAAATTGTCAGAGAAGCTGGACTGGTTGGTGAAGGTGAATGATAAAGATGGATGAAAAAGTCTGACAATGGAAGTCATAGACTAAAGAGGTCTGTGAAGACAATTTGGTTAAAGAAAAAAAAGAAGAAGCAGAATTATTATCTATTCTCAATTAACAATTTTCGTTATTAATATCTAAAATACTGATGAACTAATTTAAAAAAAAATGTTATGACATCAAAGCAGCTTTTCAGGAGTTACACAGTATACTTGAATAGCATACTTCTCAATTTTATAGAGTACTTACTTTTTGAAATACAAGGTAGTAAAACCTTTTTAAAAACAAAAAAAAAATATTTTACCATCACGATCTACAGATGTTAAAACAATGTAATCAAGACCCCACGCTGCAATAGCCTTAGCAGTATTAACTGGTTCATTAGGATCAGGTGGTGGTGGAGCTCTAGATGTTTTAACAGAACAGAACCGACATCCACGAGTGCAAGTATCACCAAGCAACTGTAACATTGTAAGCAAATTTTGGTTACTGATAAAATAACAAACTTGGTACATATTGTTAATAAATCAGCAACATTCATGTAGAATAAATACAGTTAAAGCTAAGTTTCTTATCTTTATGTTTAGATTTTCCTGATAGGTTAGAATACCTGCAGGACTCAGTCAACCAGTATAGGCCGCTTATCACACCTATTTATGGTTGTAAAGAGTAAGTTTTATAATGACTAGGACAACTAATGTTGCCTCTGAATGAAATATCAGCAATGACATGGTTTTAGGACATTCAAAATATGATACTGGTTGAAATGTCAAATGGTTGCTGTAAATGGTATAAAACAAATGAATGAAAATTTAAGAGAAGTAGAAAGATTATGACAAAGAGCATTTTCATTGACTATCAATCATCACAAACAACTTAATGATAAAATACAAAATTTCAAATCACTATCACTGATTAAAACTGATATTTTTTTTGTTTTAGAATAAACTTTTGTAAAATTACCCACCACAATTTATTTTACAAATTTTTATATATTGGGTATCATGCATATTAACAAACTACAAATATAACAGAAAGAGGTCTATATACAAACTGTTGGAATTTTACTTTGAAAAAACAGATGAACTGCTTGGTTTAACTGTTGTTATGTTACACCCTGGAGACAAAATGTGTATCACTCTTGATCCCTCAAAAAATTATAAAAAATAAGCAACACTGATCCGCATACAAATTGATGATAATGATCTTATGAGATTGGTTTGGTGCCCTTTTGTATGCTGCTCCTAGTATCATACCGTAAGGAATAATTATTGCATAAAACAATGTGAAATGCTTCAGAGGATTGCTATAAAACTTGACATTGAGAATCGTATTGTTTGCATAATAATGATTACAAATTCTACAGCTGTAACATAAAAACTGATGGGAAAATTTGGATGGTATACATACCATCCAAATTTTCTCATCAGTTGAGGAACATCCTGTTCCTCATACTACAGTTCGATCCTTGGCTACAAGCAAATTCCATCTGTACTAGTAGTTTTTTTTTTTTTTTTTTTTTTTTTAAGGGCGAAAAACGGTTGAGCGTTATCATCGCCCGGAAAATAAATAAATAGATAAAAAATAAATAAATAAATAAATAAATAAAAAATAAATAAATAAAAATAATTTCAGGTTTTTAGATAAAATTAAAACTTAAAACTACTATCACAGAAACATAATCCGGAATGGGTGTAAAAGGCCCATTCTCGGATAACAAAAACACTAATATGTAACTTAAAACTCTGTTAAAAACTATCACAGTAAAAATAAATAAAACTTAAAACTATGTTAAAAACTATCACATTAAAAATAAATAAAACTTAAAACTAAAAAAGGAGATAAAACTTAAAACTAATATCACAAAAATCTTATAACTAATATCACAGACGAATTTAAAAAACATACAAAAAAAACAAAAAAATCCGATAGGGAGTGTAAAAGGCTCCGTACTCGGATAACAAAAACAATACATAGGACAATACATACAATTATGAAAGAACACATACTTATTAAATTTTTTGCATTAACCCTATACTATGTAAAAATATAAACATCCGGTTTAAAACCTCCTTATCGTCACGCAAGATACCACGGATGTTACCAGGTAATTTAAATTTACGACGCAATGCCGCATAACATATGCAGTCCACGAGTATGTGGCGCACAGTCATGCGGCAGTTGCATCTTGGGCATAGAGGTGGTTGTCCTCTTGTAAACAGGTACTCGTGTGTGACTCTCGTGTGTCCTATCCGCAATCGACAGAGAACTACTTCCTCACGCCGGGGTTTTCTGTATGAGGAGTTCCATGGTAACACAGAATCTTTAATCTGACGGAGTTTATTATCGACAGTAGCTGTCCAATCACCTTGCCACCTTGTTCTTAATAATTGTTTTACATTGTTAATGAAATCAAAAGTAGCAACTCGGGTGGTGAAAGGAGGCTGGTTACATGCTTCTTTGGCAGCGGAATCTGCATGTTCATTACCTGGAATCCCTACGTGGCTAGGGACCCAGCAAAAACTTAATTCTGTGTTGCGATTATTCAACTCAGCGATTGCGTTGTAAATTTCAATGACGATAGGATGTTTGGAATAAAAGTTCTTTAAGGCTTGGAGAGCACTACACGAGTCACTGCAAATAAGAATTTTTCTATATTTAGGGTTAATGATGTTTAGAGCCTTATTTATAGCATACAGTTCAGCGGTAAACACACTCGTAATACTGGGGAGACCAAACATATAAGTTCTCTCATTGACAACAAAAGCACACCCAACCGTATCGTTTTGTTTCGATCCATCAGTGTATACAACCGCGTCTGGTTTCGTCTTGGAGAGAACACACTGAAACATCTGCTGAAAGACGATAGATGGTGTTGATTGTTTATTACATGTAGTCAGGTCAAAATTAAAATTTATAAGGCTTATTCTCCATGGAGGATATGAGCAAGGGTACATAGGAAAGAATGACGGTGTGTCAACATTTATATGCTGCAGCAGACGCCAGGTACGGACACCTACAGGTGCAGTACGACGTGGATGATCCTCATACTTTCCTAGATTAGGATTTTTAAAGACTGACTCAAGAGCCGGGTGATTTGGCTGTCCTCTGAGACGAGCAAAATACGATAATAAAAGCTGGTCTCGTCTATCCCAAAGTGATGGTTCACCACAGTCTACAAGTAAGCTTGCGACAGGACTTGATCTAAACGCGCCTGTGGCAAGCCGAAGGAAAGCATGATGTACACTATCCAGCATTTTAAGCACGGTTTGACGAGCTGATGAGTAGGCCACACAACCGTAATCTAAACGGGAGCGAACAAAGGAATAGTAAAAACGTATCATACATGATCTATCGGCTCCCCAGTTGGTGTTAGTAAGGACTCGCATCATATCTAAAATTTTGGAACATTTTGTTTTCAATTCTTTTAAATGTTTAACCCAAGTAAGACGACTATCAAAAATTAAACCTAAAAACTTAACGTAATTAGAGATAGTAATAGTCTCACCGTTCAGAAAAATTTGCGGAATAGAAGGGTTTCGTAGCCGAGAAAAAACTACACATTTTGTTTTTTCGGATGAAAATGTGAAACCAGTAATCCTGGACCAAGCTTCAAGGTGATATATAGTGTTCTGCAGTAGTCTCTCTGCTGTAGGTGCCGAACGGCTTGCAATGTAGATAGCAAAGTCGTCAGCGAATAGAGAGCATGAGACAGGAGCCTGAACACATTTGGTAATATCATTTATGGCTACAGAAAATAAGGTGGCACTTAATACACTACCTTGGGGCACTCCATTCTCCAAGATGACACTATCTGAGAGCGAATCATCTACACGAACACGAGCCGTTCGGTGATTTATGAATCTCCGGATAAAAGCAAGCATATTGCCCTTGATTCCCCATTTTTGGAGAGTGTTAAGAATACCACGTCGCCAGGCTGTATCATACGCCTTTTTTATATCAAAGAAGATAGCGACGAGGTGTTGCCGATTGAGGAAAGCGTTTTGTATGGCTGTTTCTAGTGACACTAAATGGTCAATGGAAGATCGTCCTTGTCGAAAACCACACTGTTCTGGAGATAGAAAGCCATGTTTCTCCAAGTACCATGTAAGTCTGCGGTTTACCATTCTCTCCATTATTTTACACAACACGCTTGTTAATGAAATAGGGCGATAGCTTGAGGGGTTCGTTTGGTCTTTACCAGGTTTTAGTACTGGTATAATAAATGCTTCTGACCAGCCAGGTGGGAAGACTTGTTCGGAGAATATACCGTTGAAAATATTCAAAAGTTGTTGTAGTGCCGAATTAGGAAGGTGTGAAAGCATGGAAAGGCGAATGTTGTCCGGTCCAGGGGAAGTGTCCCGTGAATTTTTAAGTGCATGTAACAATTCTTTAAATACGAATGGAGTGTTTAATTCACCAACCGAATCACCAATGTTTAACGACAACACCTCCATTTGTATCTTGTACCGTTGAAAATCGTTATTATATGATGAGGTGAGAGACACCGAGCGGAAAGATTTTGCTAGACTATTTGCCACTTCCGAGGATGATGAAAGGAGTTCTCCTTCATCAATAAGACCAAGAATAGATTGTTTCGGTGATCCGAAGATCGCACGAATTTTCTTCCATACAGTAGACGTGGAAGTAGTGCGTGAGATAGTGCTCACGTATTTCGTCCATGAATTCCTCTTAGCGTCCAAGAATACTCGACGGCACACCGCTCTAGCCCTACGGTATAAATTTAGATGTTCTGTTGTGGGCCTACGATTAAATTTACGTAGTGCCTGCCGTCGATTCCTAATAGCAATTTTGCATTCATCGTTCCACCATGGAACGAAAGGACGTCTAGGATTACCCGATGTTTGTGGGATATATCTGTTGGCATTCTTAAGTATCATGGACGTAAAAGAAGAATATTGGTCGAGGATGTTCGCTCCATCGTCATACTGAGATTGGAATGCTTTACAGTATCCGTTCCAATCTGCCTTTTCAACAATCCATCTCCGTGGCATTCTTTTAATCTCGCAGTCTACACCGAAACTAATAATAATTGGTCTATGATCACTGCCGTGATAGTCATCACAAATCGACCAATTAAAATGAGGGAGTACATTCGGTGAGCATATGGAAAGATCAAGGTTAGATACAGCACCAGTTGATAAGGACATAAATGTGTGTGATCCATTATTCAGTAGGCAAAGGTCAAAATCTTGTCTCAATCTGTTTATCATATTTCCTCGAGTGGAGCAGAAGGTTGAGCCCCAGGAAATATGATGGGCATTGAAGTCTCCTACTATTAACGATGGAGATGGTATTTGTGTAAGGAGATTTGAGACATCTAAAGCACTACAGAATTTATACAAGGAATATCAGCTGAAATCAACATATCAATTGTAATAATAAATGACAAATACATAAATATACATTTTTCAAATAATTATTTTGAAAATCTTTTACATTAAATAGGAGTCTAAAAACAGTTTAAATAACTAAATACATTATTATTCAAACTACAAGATGGAATACAAAAGCAATAAATATTACTAGAACAAATCACAATAATAATTACAAAGAAGTCCAAAATCATAACTTCACTTCAGGAGTTATTTTCTTTAGATTAATTTAAGAAAAGTAATATGAATTCAGTTCATGAATAGATAATAATTAATCTCTGCACATAACAAATTAAATTAAATGATAAAATCAGTATTTACAAAAAACATTTCAAGTAAAAACGTAATTTACCCTCAGCAACTGACTTTTAAACAAAGACTTTTAATGAACATTCAGAATATTATTAATAATAGTTATCATTAATATCATATAAAATATGTCACACATGAAAAACAATATCATAACCTTTATCTAAGCCACCTTTCATGACTGAAGAAAATGGTTGTTTAAGCCGATCTTGAAATTCAAATTCATAATGTACAATTAATTAAGTATTTCACAAATTTTACTAATAACATGACTGTTTAATATAATAAATAATTTTGCCTTAATCATACATTAATTTTTGTAAGAAATGAACACGTGAATTAAAGTACACATATATACATACAGTTTATCCTTGGCGTAATATACGATGGTGTATCAGAAAACACAGACGTAACACTATGTTACTAGAAATTGAATAATTCGGAGCAACAAATATGTAATAACCAGTTTGGAGAGATTCTGCATCGATAAAATTGGCTGGTTTGTAGTAACTGAACCACTTTCAATACTAGAAGTTATCTACTGAATTTGGAAATTAACTTATCAAAGACACGAAGCAAAACGAACATAGAAATCTGTAAATTCACAAAATACTGACGAGGAGAACAAGAGAATATGGCGACCTAGAATTACCACAACGTTTATGAATGCACGAAGGTGATGAGAGTATTAACACACTATACGAGAGAGAAAAAGAGGAGACCGAGACGCAGGTCCACACTCCGTGGAAACTTTTCCTGCACTGCCAAAAAGTGGTGTGGTGAGAAGTAGGAGAAGTGAACTAGGCAATGGACAGAAGAGTGTGTGTGGGTGTGTGTTAACAACGGGTAGTGCACAAGTGTTAGTATGAGAACGATAGAAAAACATGTGGGAAAGAAACAGCAATAAATAATGCATGATAGGAGTACGCCGACAGAACAGTCAGTCTGACTGACGCCAAGAGTCAAGAACGAAAAACAATAACCCAAAACAAACCTATTCTAAAAGATACACATAAGACAAGCCCTACGGAAGTACACAATAAATTTACCAAGCCTGTAACAACTACAAGACCCAACCCTAACTTTGAATTTATTGGAATAAAGCAACTTTACGCAATTGGCGTAAACAAAAACAAACCCCCTCAAAACTGGAAGCGATTATGTAAAGTACACAAAAATATGCAGATTTCAACAAAAATGAAAGTAGTATTAGCAATCTGACTGATACAATAGTAAAGCTCATATTATACACAGTTTTTCTTGAAAGAGTTATTAGATAATGATAGGAATACAAAGAATGTGAAAGACAACCATATAATGGAGTTTCTGATCACCATACCATCTACCCATTTGTATTTTTAAAGATCTTCTTTGTAAGATGCTCATCATTGAATGAATATAAGACAAAGACAAACTGCTACAAGTCTCAATCAAGATGCCTTCAGTCTAACTGCTTTGGTAGACAGTTCTATCGGCAAATCAGAGCCTTCATGACTTTCTTTGATCAAATTTCTTTTCAACCTACTACGTTACTTACTATTAATTGGATCATATAAACATAAAATAGTTTTAGCAATAACCTTCTAAAGCAGACATAACAATTTTATCTAATTCTAACACTTAAGTTTTCTTATATTACAGTCCGTTTTCCATAAATGTTCCTACCTAAAAAAACAATCTCAGATATTAATAACTGTCTCCAAAATTCAAAATAGAAGATTTTGACAACTGGTTAGAACCAGGCTTCTGAATCATCTTACAAACTAATTTAATATACTTTTCATTTAATTCTCATTATTATAATCAATTTTACTTTCCTGGCATCATAGATCTAGAGGTGTTCTACAACTAGGAAAGCATGTTAATCAGACAAAAAATGGGATATGGGGTTTTTGAATCTGTTGACATTTCATGACCCAGAGAACCCAAAAAATAAAAAAAAGTAATGGTAATGTTCGTACGTATGTGTTGGCATAATTGAATCTTAATAACTTTTAACTGGATACACTAATTTTGATGAAATTTGGCACAGAGACTCGTGGTATGAAGTAATTTGTAGATAAAAGCTTGGATTCAATGTCTTCAGGGGGTAGGATAGATGATTTCTTTGGGTTTAATTTTCTCAAAATTTTGCAAACATAACCCGACTTTATTTTAATCTCAGTATATGCATACATGGCTATCTTACCATTAAAAAAAAAATTGCCTCTAAATTCTCCCCTTCCACAAAAATTGAACTATCTTTTATTTATTGCATATTTTAACAGAATTTTTTAAATGTTTTTCTAAGCATAGTATTGCAATAAATAAAAAAAAAATACTCTGTAGCAATATTGGAGCTGCGGGAGCCGGTCAAAGTTAAAAAATATCATTTTTTGAATTCTTTAAACTGTTTTCATGTATCATTATTTTTCTACTATATAAGAATAAATAACCAATGCCAGGAAAGTATAACAACTTAGTTGTCAGCTTTTACCAATTATCACATCCTCACTGACTACTGCAAAAGAATTAGACTGCAATCAAATAAAAAATTTAAACATATTGTCAATAGTTCATATGCTCTTTTTCTTAACTAAATAAACTATTGTTTATAATTAACTGATGGAAAATTCATTTATATATTAATGTTGTCAATTGTTTTACTATTATCATTTCTGAAATTTTGATGTAAATAAATTTAAATAAGAAAAAGTTGTCATTTGAACTTTTTGAAAAAAAATCATTAAAACTGACTTTTAGATGTTTAATTTTGCTTTAATAATTTAGTAAGTATTGTTATTTAATAATATTATTTGATTTGAATTCACTTGTTAAGGTTTGATAAAATGTTTTTCTATTTTATTCAACTAACACGTAGAAAAAAATTTCTATGTTGAAGAATTACACATATAAATATGAGTTTTAATTAAATATACACAAGTAAAAACTTTACATCTACAAAGGATTATTAAATAATTAAAGAGGCAAATGAGAAGAGTGGAATAACTATTTAACAGAATAAACTGAAACTATCTGATGTTAAGTTGGCACCCCTTATACAGAAACGATCAGTTGTTCAAAAAGAATTTCCACTGCTATAACATCTTTTGTTTATTTCAAAATGTTGGTTTTGCTGAAAATGTGTACCGTAGAAGAACACATTTCTTTATAATTAAATATCTGAGATTATTAAATTTCTTAATAATCTCTAATTATGACCGAATCAGTCATAATTCGGTCAAATATGTTAAACAGTACAGTGAAAAGTCTATTAACCATGACCACTTTTATAAGTGGATCGAACAGTTTAAATTTGGGCAGTATCTCTGATTTTCATCGTTTTGAGTGATGCTTTAAAAAATTACATTGAATGATCTTATTTGCAAGGAAAATTAATAAAAACTGGGAAATTGTTGAATTTTATAGTGGGAGTATTGGTACTAACCACTCCATTATCAATGATAAGCTGGATTACTGCAAGTCATTAATCTATCAGATTTAGCCATAAAAATCTAACAGATTTTTTACTTGTTCCTCTAAAGAATTTTTATGTCAAAACATTATATATTTTTATTGTCGTCATAAAATATTATTGATATTTTTAAATTATGTAAAATTGCTTAACAAGTAAATATTTAAAAATAAAAACCTAGAAATAATTGAATTGAAATTCCATAAAAACTTGCAGAAGCCAAAAAATGGGAAAAAATATTTTCTTTTTATACTAACAGCATCTTTTTATTTTAAAAATTCCTACAGTACCTTAATAGCAAGGATGGAATGAACAAAATTAATTTTTTAAAAGAATAAGACATCAGATTGTTACATAATTAAAAAAATAACATACCATAATTGTAGCAGTTGCTGTTCCATGTGTTCCTCCACCCCAACATTCACCAATATTTGGACATCTTGCTTCTTCACACACCGTATGAAGATTTAAATTTCTTAACTGTTCCTTCAAGCGAGAGAAATTTTTTCCTACAAAAATAATAATCAATGTATTGTGGATGTAAAACTAATTTTTACAGTAAAACCTCATACATCCATTACTTAATTAATTAATGGATTAATATGGAGGTTTTACTCAGTCTTTGTTAACTGCTCTTAAAAAGAACAAGATAGTAAAAAAGTAATATAAAACTAAACTTAAAAAATTAAATGAAGTTGTTACCTGTACACAGATTATATCCAGAAAGTACTATTTTGTTATTAAAAGATATACATAACTTTCAACAAAGTAATTTCATTATTATGTGGAAAACATATCTTAAACTACTTTTCTACATACAGAGTAGAAAGTTCCATGATCATTAAGGCACTTTTCATATCATGTAATCAGTTTTTCCATTCATTTCTCGACGAACAGTGCCACCAATGATGATAACCACTGCTGTACTGTATTTTCATGTTGGCATCATTGTCATAGCCCTGACCAGTAAGGGATCACTTGAAATAAAGAAACAAGTGGTAGTTACTCGGCACCCAGACAAGACTATAAGGTGCTTCAATTGCTCCCACATACACTGTTCAATTAGATTAAGTTTAACTGATAACATGTGAATGAGCACTGCTTACTTTCCAGATACACCTTGTACATATACATATGCTTCTTCTGATTTATTGCACTATGTTTACTTTCTTTTTTATACAGTGTTGATGTAACTGGACAATTTTATTCTTTATTGTGTTTGTGTATGATAAACAATATAACTTTTAAGCAACTTGACATCACAAGTCACTTCTCAGAAAGAATAGCCATTTACAAAAATAACATGCATTTTATGGAAGGCTTATTAGGAAAGTGACAAGTAAAGTAGTTTTGTACTGCCCTTTTCACCAAGGCAAATACACTACAGTTAAAGAGCACATTAAACCTATTGAAATACAGGTGGTATTTAAATCTAAAAGTTACACTTTCATTCTATTCACTATAAGGATTGGCAGAACAATGAACAAGATTACTCTTATTGATAGTAACACAGATTGATGCCTCCTAACCTCAGTTGCTTTATATGCATCTCAGCTATACAACAGAATGAAGACTATAATGAAAAAAAAATAACCCCTTTTTATTGTGAAATAATCAGTTATACTACACAAAAATATAATTCTGATCTATTTGTTTCATAAATAAATACGATATTGATATCAATATACTGTGATATTTATTTAAAATTCTCTTATTCTGTTATTTATCTACTCTAAAATTTGTTGTGGTCAGTCCCTACTAGCGATAAATAACAAATTCTATGAATGAAATCAAATAAAGTTTTAGAAAATTAAAATCAACTGACATCACAAATATCTAATTAAATATTATAATACCAATGTTCTTTCCTAGATTAATGATTACTGTTTGGCCAAACCTCTCAAATCTACTTACCTCCTACTAGGCCATCTACAATTACTATTACTTCTGAAATTCAATCTACCAAAACCCACCACATTTTACCAGTTTGACTTCTCTTTTTCTTCTCAATAATACACAAAAAATCTCAATTTTATGACAATGATAGTCTAATGTCTTTCTTTTTTTAATTTTGTAAAATCAATGAATATTTTAATAGAATGAATCTCAAAATACTAGATGTATTTAAGTATCATAGATGGCGAGGTAAAGAATGCTTCCTTTTAATTTCTACATAAGCATCCTAAACAAAGCTGGAACCCTGATTTTGTGTCATAGGACTTCTTGTCTGAGGTGGATTCTTTTGAATACATAATTTGTATGCAAAGGGCTTACGTTGTTGCTCGAATGAGTTCAAGATAATTTCTACTTAAATATAATTTAATTCTTTTGTGTCAGAAATATTAATAAAAGTGAAAGTTTTTCCACTCTAATGATAACTACATATTAACTGATTAATATTGACTACATATTGCCTGATATTCTACAGATTTACAATTAATGGCAACACAGATTATTCATTATAATAGAACATAAGAGAAAGAGACTACAAGCCATCCTACATACTTGATAAATTTGTGTATGTTTACAGGTACAAGAGGTTGTATGTTGAAATGTTTAATATCTTTATAAGTTTATATCTTTTCTTTGTATGTAAATAATTACAGTTGTGGTCCATTACCATTGTTGTAATTGAACCAGACATCCTCCCCTGAAATAAATTAAGGTACGAATCATTATGATATAAAATTATTTGAATCAAGACTTCAGAAATTTTCTCTTGAAACAAACATGCTCAGTAGATTGTAATAATTATTCTAAAGTTCTTAATTAACTTCTTGTTTTCAGGAATACTATCATAATGGTATAAGTACATATGATATACAAAAGTAATTTAATCATAAATTGATTTTTACATTACAAAATAATAAGGAATCATAAATAAATATAAAAAAAACAAAGATCAACCTGATCTTAAATTCATTAATTGATTGATTCAGAACATGTATTGATATGGGAAAAATTAATTCAATTAATGCAGGAACTACATTGTTTGAAAATCTTTGTACTTCTATAAGAAATTACATGAAAACAACTTCACTTGTACAAAAATAATGCAAAATATTTAAAAATCGTATCACTTACCAGTGGGTATTTGTGTTTTTAGCCATGGTGGTAATCTCAAACGTGCATCTTCACCCTTTTCTCTTTTTAATTTACCTTGATAATCACTCCAATCCTCTTTTAATTCTCCCTCCTCTGCTTGAATAAAATCTTGAAAGCCAGGCCCACTAGCTAATTTTTCTCTCAATTTTTCAACAGTTGCTGATGTATGTTTACACTTGTAACACTGTAATAAAATTAAAGTGAACAATTATTGTATACTAAACAAAAAATAAATCAGTAAATAGAAAGTAATGAACTGAGCTATGATTTATGTATTTATAAGATTACAAAACCACATGGTTACAAGCCTACTAACATAAAGCCTTCAACTAACACTAATAAAAGCTATGACAGTTCAGATATTTCGAATTATTTCTTTTACTATGGTATTCATCAAAGACGTTGGAGAGAAAGGATTCACCACTTTGTGTTAATCCAGTATCACTGTTCTTAGTTTTATATGTTAATTTAAAAACATAGAATCACCTTTCTGTAATATATTTCCCCTGCAAACTAGACATCAAGAAAATATGATTTTCCGTTTGGGCTGTAGAAAGTAATACACATTACCATTTTTAGCTTCACAATAATCATAATAGAGTTTTACGTTATAACAAATTTAAAATTACCGTACCACATTGTTAAAAATTACCTCTAAATTAAGATAACTTAATCTTGATACTCTTCTAGAAAGAACACATTGCCTTATCATCATAACTATAACTAACTTAACTTTAAGATTTGATAACGAGTGCAAGAGAGGTTAAACATGTTTAAGTCAAAACAAGGGTCAATATCACTTTGGCCAACATAGTTTCTTCTTCAGTTAAACATTATTTTTTCCCCAAGAATTTAATAAATGTTATTTTATAAATAAACATTATGAATTTTTATATGTGATTAATTATGCGTCTACAAGAATACTCTAAACTGAATAATTTTTTAAAGATTATTTGGCATAATGATAAAATATTAGGTAATAGATCAATTCATTTTTTAACGAAACACGATTATCTAGGAGCCAATTCTGAATAAAGATAGGATTCTCCAGTTTAAAATTGTGATGAAATTTTACTTGTGAATTGCGATGAAAACAAAATTTTTATTAGCAATATTCTCATAAATTCATTAATAATCTAAAATCAAATGAATTTTTCTGAACGATACATAAAAAAGAAAAATCAGAGAATTAAAAATTTAGTAAAGTTGGATTTTGTAGAATTCATTATACATTTAAAGTAACATTTTTATGATTTTGTGTAAACCTCGCAAAAAAATTCTGCTACTATATTTTGAAGATAGAATTTTGTAAGTAATCGTGATAGTAGTACTGGTTTTCATTCAACATCATATGATCGAATGACGTAACATTTATACGAGGTTGTTTACTTATTAACCTTGAAACCGCGTTATTTGTGTGGATAATTATTACTTTTTCCGGAATGTTAGATTTGTAGTGCAAGTAGATTCTTTGTTTGGACAATATCTAATATCATTGGTATGTAAAATAATTTTCCACGAGCATGTTTATAGTTGGTTTTACTATCATGATGTTATCCTTTACAACAATTAACTTATTTCCTTGCCAAAATATATACTTTTACTATCTAGTCACAGGAAAAGAATTTTTGTTATGCATGTAAAAAGAAAAACCTGTTTTGGTTTCTTAAACACCATTTCTTAGAAGATAATGTTAACAAGATTAAATGTACCGAAAGTTGTGCAACACCATAGCGTTTCAACACTGAAATTTATGCATGAAAATGTCAGTAAAACGTTTTGGGCTGCATTACTTAAACACAATTATTCAACTGATACTGATATAAATAAATCAGTATTAGATAAATCTCCGTTTTCTGAATTACATTGTGATGTGTTAGTTGTTGGGGGTGGTTCTGGAGGATGCACAATAGCTTCAAAATTTGTTAATAAATTGGGAAAAAATAAAGTTATTATAATTGAACCACGGGATTCACACTATTATCAGCCGATGTATACATTAATTGGTGCTGGTATTAAAAAGACTTCAGATTCTGAATATGCAATGAGTGCTGTACTTCCATCTGGTGCTACCTGGCTTAAAGATCGTGCTGATAGATTTGAACCAGAGAGTAATGTGGTTTACACAAAAAATGGTTCAGCCATTCATTATAAATATTTAGTTGTTGCATGTGGACTTATATTACATTATGACAAAATAAAAGGTGTTCCAGAAGCACTGGCTATGGAAGATAGTGGTGTTTGCTCAAATTATACACCAGAATATGCTGAAAAAACATTCAAAATATTACAGAATTTGAAAGAAGGTAATGCTGTATTTAACTTTCCAACTGGTCCCATTAAATGTGCAGGTGCACCATTAAAAGCATGTTTTTTGTCAGAACATTATATTAGGTTAAATAATAGAAGAAACAATATTAATTTTTTTTTTAATACTTCATTACCAACTGTATTTGCTGTAAAATATTATGCTGAACCATTACACAAGCTGTTTGTTAAGAAAAATATAAATCTTAATTTTAGAAGAGATTTAGTTTTAGTGAAACCAGACTTAAAAGAAGCTACATTTAGGTTGTTAGATAAAACATTTGAATTAGAAACAATTAATTACTCCATGTTGCATGTAACACCACCGATGAGTACACCACCTGAGTTAAAGTCTGCCAAAAACCTTGTTGACAAAAGTGGGTTTTTAAATGTTGAGATAAGTACACTACAACATGTTAAATATAAAAACATTTTTGGACTTGGTGATTGTACAAATCTACCGACATCAAAAACAGCAGCAGCTGTTGCTAGTCAAGCAAAAGTAGTTTATAAAAATATATCGAATCTTATGGAAGGTAAAGAAATGTTAAGTTTCTATAATGGGTATTCATCATGCCCATTGGTCACTGGTTTTGGTACTTGTGTTCTGGCAGAATTTGACTATGAACATAATCCATTAGAAACATTACCAGTTGATCAACGTAAAGAACGTGCTGTAACTTATTATTTAAAACGTGACATTTTTCCTAGACTTTATTGGCTTTGTTTAAAAGGATTTTGGAATGGACCAGAAACAGTACGTAAAGTATTACATTTAGGTGGTATTATTAAACAAAATAAGGTTGGTTATTAATTGAAATTAAATTATAACAGCATATGATTTTTTAAAACTGTAAATCTTTTTATTCATTTTTATAAAATAGTAATGAGAAATAAATAATTGTGGAGTATAATAATACAAAATAATGTAAGGATGGAAAACTTTCTCCATTTAATGATAACTGGAATAAAATAAATAATTTGGTCTTTATTAATAGTTTATGTATAATTTTATCATCTTTTTCAGTAGTAATTACTGAGTTATAAATAATAATGTCATTTTCATGTATACTTATTAACTATTAAAAATAGTACGTTGTATGAAAAATATAATATGTTTAGTAAATATTTTTATTACATAATATTTTATGTTTTATTTATATGTATATTTATAGTACTGTTTGCCATTATTTTTTTTTTGTATAGAAATTGCATAACCTCTTAAAAACAAAGAGATTTGTTATGATATGCTCTAGTATTTTTTTCATATCTTAGTACTTTTTTCTCTTCACAACTTTCAAATGTTTTTCTTTTTTTGACTGTGTGTGTTTAGATACATATGATGTATATTGTGAAATACCAGTTTTATTTCCTAAGTTAAAAGGAATGTAATTCCAGAGTATTTCATACAAAGATTGTTTCAGATTTTATTTTAATTTCCCCCTATAAGTTTTTATTGTAGTAAAATATATCCCCAGTGAGTAAAAAAATGCTGCAAGCTGAGGAAAATTCTCATTTGAAATTTTTAAAAAGTTTTTGTAAAAGTTGTTTAAAGTTAATTTGCTTTAATTTTTATATCTTTAAATCTTTTTCTAAATGTATCCTTAGCTAATAAAATAAAAACAATTTTGCCAAAAGGAGATAGGGGAACTTATTTTTCATTCAAAATAATGAAAAAGCCGTTTTCAAGGAAAGTTATTTCAAATTGTGTTCTTGTCTGTTAAACAAAAATCTTAAGATTATTTCATAATTTTTTGCCAAAATACAACTTGAGTTTTTAAATGAAACAAAATTTTTCATTTAAATTTGTATGAAATATTTTTCATATTATTATTATTGACTATTCTGTGCATAAGAAAACATCATAAATCTAATTTTGATCATAAGCACAATACATTAATACACATTTCATATGAAATGTGACACAATTAAGATTCAATTATGCAAATTACTATCTATAATTAAAATCATAGATTTCTGTGGTGGAGTGTTAGCATCTTTGCCTTTCATCCGGAGGTCCCAGGATCACATCCTGGTCAGACATGGCACATCTCATAGCTATAAAATTACATTTCCATATCCCATGCACAAGTTTCAAGCTTATGTGTGGTGAGTATATATATATAATAAAATAACCAAATTCAGTAACAGAAAACCTAAAAACTAATGCCAAAAGTCGACTTTTGCAGGATCCCACATCATCAGTCAGTACAAAATTTTACAATTATGTCAAACAAAAACAAAAAATAAATAAAAACTTAAAAATTTAGAAAACATAAACCCTATAACATTTTGTAGTTGTTAGGGTTTGTTTTATAAATAAATTTTTAAGTTTTTATTTATTTTTTGTTTTATGTAATTGTAGAATTTTCTACCGACTGATTAAGCAGGATTCTGTGAAAGTCTGTTTTTGGTTTAGTATTTAGGTTTTCTGTTATAGTGTTTGCTGGTTATTTTGTTAACTTAGGTTAATTGGCTTATTGGTTAGTATTTTGATGAATTATTTTAAAATTTTCAGAAAGATATATATATATATATATATATATATATATATAGGAAACCTGGGCTCAATGAAACTTGCAAGGTGAACTTATATATATATATATATACATGTATATATGTTTGTATGTATGCATGCAAGTTCACCTTGCAAGTTTCATTGAGTCAGAGTTTCCTACATCTACAATACTGCATTAAGTGAGAAATCAAGGTAGTGAGAAAAATTGAAATACTGAGCTTTAGCTTCAGTTTTGTATGAAGTGTAAAGAAAAAAAAAATTTAACAAGGTAATTATGGCACAGTGCTAATATTTCAGCCTTTTATCCAGAAGGTCTAGGCTCAAATCTAGATATGCTTGGGATTTTTTATGCTGTAAAATTTCCATGCATAACCTGTACCGTGAATTAACCATTTAAAAAATTGGGTTACTTTTTACAATTTTGTGGAAAAATTAGTGTGTGAGGAATTCAAGATTATTTCTAAACAATTTTCAACCCAAATTTTTAAAAGTTATTCAAAAGTTGAAATTTGATACAAATATTTGTATATATATGCCATGTATTCCAGTTTTGGCCATTTTTTCGACCCCATTGGATAAGAGGAGACAGAGGGTATTGTTGAGGTTGCTGTTATAAAATAATGGCATTATCAGTCATTGTGTAATGTGTGTGACTGTAATGTTGAGGTAGGTACTAATGCAAGTAAAAATTAACAAAATGTTAAAAATATTATAATAGTAAAAATTAAAAGAAAAAAATGAAATAGACATGTTTCCTTTGTATAATGAAGATAAAAAATAACTTAAATTATCTGATAGTAATATACAATAAAAGAAAGTTGTTGAAGTTGTTCAGAGAGTGACTAGTCATTTTAGTAAGCCTTGGTTATTTTCTGTTTATTCAATAAAATTGAATGATAAATTATCCAAAAAATGAAAGAAAAAACCCTAAGTTAAAAAAAAAAAAAAAATTAATTGATATAATAGGCTAAAGAAAAATATTACAGCTTTTAAAAATAGCTCGGGCAATATGAAGATGCAATGTAAAGTTATAAACCGAATTATATGTAAATGTAAGAAAGAAGTGAGTTCTGAACTCTTAGTTGACAATGAAAAAAATTACTGATAGAAAACTTACAGTAAATGTATTTAATAACTTTTTTTATTGAAGACTCAGACTTTATTGCCTTTTCTCATTTGACAATGACTAAATAACAGGAGTTGCTCTATTTAACTAGATTCAGATCACACAGTCAGACATTAATTCTTCTAGTCTGCAGTTTGCAAAGAGGAAATAATTAATCTTGTAAAATCTTTAAATGTTAGTAAAACTTTGAGAAATGATACACCTCCAAAATTAAAAAATTGATTTCAGTGAAATAACTCCTGTTGTAGTTATTTCTAATTGTAGCCTTGAAACAGATATGTCTGATAACAAAGTTGGCTGTACATGTACTGGTATTTAAATCAGGATGTAAATGGAATAGACTACTATAACTTTTCCCTTTTCAGAATTGCAAAATAATTTGAAGACTTATGATTATAATATGATATTGGGGCTACTCCATGATTTCAGAAATACCATCAGCACAGCAGATTATAATATAGTAATAAAATAAATTTGAAATCAGCAGGGATCGTAAGATTGCTTTTGAATTGGGTTAAGTAATATTTGTGTTGTAGAGAGAAATTTGTGTGTTTAGGTGGAGTGAATAGTGATACTTGTTTAGTTATTCATGGCATCCCACAATAGCCGTAGTTACTATTTTTTTTTATTAATTATGATTGTCTTAATAGTTCTATTCTAAGATCTGCTGATGATACTGCCTTAACATATGGAGTTTCGTATTTATCTAACTTAATTATTTTCATTTTGATTTATATAATGTGAGTTTATGGTTCAGTCATAATAAGGTAGCTTTTAATACTTCTTAAAAGAAGTATTTGGATTTTTCCTTATTTGTTTCATTTAAATGTAATTCTGACCTGAAGATGTATACCTTTGACTGTGACAAAGGTGGCTGTGGTTGAGCAGTCAAATTACATCAGATATTTAGATTTGATTTTTAATAATGATTACTATGGAAAAGTCATATGAATTTATTAAAAATTATTTTCAGAAATGTTTGCTGGGTTTTTACTATGAGGGTTATTTTTTTTTCAAGGTCTGATCGGTTGTGAAATAAAAACCTACGCAAAAATCGGATGAACCTTTGCGCATATGTGTTGCGCAGAGTCTGTAGTATGGCCTTCAATCACACCGCGTCACTTCGTTTAGTTCTGAATACGCAATTAGCACGTAAACATGTCTACAACAATAGCATCTCCCGCCAAGTGTGAAGTGCGTGCGGTATTTGATTTCTTCAGGCTGAGGGATGTAATACAGCTGAAATTCATAGAAGAATAAGTAATGTGTATGGTGAAACTTCAATGAGTGACAGCAAAGTGCAACAATGGTGCAGGAACTTCAAAGCAGGATGTACAGATGTTCATGATGCAGGCGGTCAGGGAAGGAAGCGAGTGTCAATCGATGATCTCGTTGAGCGAGTGGATGAGACAATTCGAGAAAATCGTCGGTTCATAATTTCTGTATTGAGTGATTCGTTTCCTGAAATTTCAAGGTCAGCTCTCTACACCATTGTGAGTGAGAGACTTAAGTACCACAAACTGTGTGTGAGATGGGTTCCCAAGATGCTGTGTGACCATCATAATACAATGAGAATGGACACCTCCCTAACGTTTCTCCAGCGCTACCACAATGAAGGAGAAGTTTTTTTGAACGAAATTGACACAGGCGACGAGACATGGGTCCATTTCGAGACTGAAGAAACTGAAGAAACAAAAGAACAATCCAAACAGTGGATGCATTCTCATTCTCCCAGTAAACCAAAGAAGTTCAAGCGAACCTTCTCCAACAGGAAGTGTATGGCTACTGTGTTCTGGGACCGGAATGGAGTTCTCTTGGTGAAATTCATGGAACGTGGCACGACCATCACTGCAGTCTCATACTACGTGACTCTTCAACATCTACAAAGGGCGATTCAGAATAAGCGGAGAGGAATGTTGTCATCAGTCATTGTCTTTCTCCATGACAATGCTCGGCCGCACACTGCAGCTGTAACAAAGAAGCTTCTGCAGCATTTTCATTGGGAAGTGTTTGATCACCCACCATACAACCCGGACTTGGCTCCATCCGATTTTCACCTCTTTGCTCACATGAAACGCTGGCTAGGAGGACAACATTTTGGCACAGACATCGAGCTGCAGACCAGCGTAGAAACATGGCTGAAAACACAGGTGGCTCTGTTCGATGAGGGTATTGGAAAGTTGGTACCACACTACGACAAATGTCTAAATCGGAGTGGTGACTATGTAGAGAAATAGTGTAACTGTGTAAGAACTTGTTACAAATAAAAAATTTTTTATTTTCACTGTGGTTTTAATTTTGTGACCGATTGGACCTTGAAAAAAAAATAACCCTCGTATTTTAATTATTTGTGCTCTTGTGATATTCTTAGGAATTTATATTTGTATTTGTTAATGTGTTACTTAACTACAAGATTGAATACTAGATAGTACCCATGATTTTCATGTCTGATTTAATTTTCATGCCTGCCTTTGATTGAAATTTGAGCTTAAAATGTAAAGTGCTTATCTTGTAATGTAAAGTGCTTATCTTGTTTTTCATAATAAGTAGGAATTGAGGAGAAGCTTGTCTAGGAACTGAAAAAAGGTTGGAACAGTACCTTTTACAGTGATATGTTTTTATTTTTAAAACCAAAATTTGTTAACAGAATTTTTTCCTTCCTTCCAGTCTTGTAAATCTCGAAGTAAATTACTTAATATTATTATTAAAAATTAGTTATTTAATTTGACAAATATTGAAATTGATTCCTTTTTTCATACAGTAGTCTATTTTTATTTCTTTTTTTGGTTAACTGAGAAGACTTTTTCACTTTTTAGAATATTAAGATGTTTTCGAGAATATTATAATATATTAACAGTATGTAGGAAATTTTCTTTTTAGAATATAATTAATGAGTAGGGTAGGGTTATACTATATAAGGTTCAGTGGATTCACGTGTACAGATATGGATGTTATCATTCTTTGCATGCAGTGTGATTTTTCTTTGCATAAGTGCCGTATAATTCTAATAAAGAATTAATTAAATGTCTTTTGTTATGTCTGATTCATGATTCAGGAAATATTTTAATTGGAGTTATTAAAATGTTTTTTTGTTTGGTCACTCAAAAAACTTTCAGTTTTGTAGTACCATATGCTTACCTAACCAAATTTTTTTAAATTATAAGAAAAGTAAAGATTATTATTTTTTGTTTTTTGTCTTAAGTCATTTGACTGGTTTGATGCAGCTCTCCAAGATTCCCTATCTAGTTCCAGTCATTTCATTTTGGTGTGCTCCCTACATCCTATATCCTTAAAAATTTGTTTTACATGTTCCAAACATTACCTGCCTGCACAATTTTTCCCATATACCTATCCCTCCAATATCAGAGAAACTATTCCAGGATTCCTTAATATGTGGCATATAAGTCTGTATCTTCTTTTAACCATATTTTTCCAAATACTTCTTTCTTCATCAATTTGCCGCAATACCTCTTCATTTGTCCCTTTATCCACCCATATGATTTTTAACTTCTCCTATACCATCACATTTCAAAAGCTTGTAATATTTTCTTCTCAGGTACTCTGATCGTCCAAGTTTCACTTCCATGTAAAGCTGTATGCCAAACAAACTTTCAAAAATGTTTTCCTAATATTTAAATTAATTTTTGATATAAGCGAATTATATTTCTGACTGCAAGATCGTTTCACATGTGTTATT
Organism: Lycorma delicatula; assembly: GCF_047948215.1. Classification (NCBI taxonomy): domain Eukaryota; kingdom Metazoa; phylum Arthropoda; class Insecta; order Hemiptera; family Fulgoridae; genus Lycorma; species Lycorma delicatula. The sequence goes on from NC_134465.1 coordinate 8,745,828, forward strand.
CAGCATTTTATATCGCTCCTGCTTCATCCAACTTTAGTAATTCTACTTTCCAAATAACAAAACTCTTCTACCTCCATAAACTTTTCTCTTCCTATATTTATATTCAGTGCTCTGTCTACATTATTTCTACTACATCTCATTTTTTTTATTTTGTTCTTGTTTATTTTCATGCTGTAGTTCTTGCGTATGACTTCTAACATGCCATTCATTGTTTCTTCTAAATTCTTTTTACTCTCAGCTAGAATTACTATATCATCAACAAATTGTAGCATCTTTATCTTTTTACCTTGCATTGTTACTCCATATCCAAATTGTTCTTTTAACATCTAGTTCTATGTAAAGATTTAAAAGTAACAGGGATAGGGAACATCTTTGTTGGTCTCCCTTTTTTTTATTACGGCTTCTTTCATACATCCTTCGACTATTACTATTTAGAGTATTTACTTTATTCGATTTACAGTATGGTTCCTGTTAATGTTAGCAATTGTTTTTCTATCTCTATATTTGAACCCTAAATTTTTTAAAGTGCTGAAAATTTTATTCCAGTCTACATTATAAAATGCCTTTTCTAAGTATAAATGCCATGTATGTCGGTTTGTTTTTCTTTCATCTTCCTTCTATTATTAATCTGAGTGCTAAAATTACTTCCCTTGTCCCTATTTTCCTGAAACCAAATTGGTCTTCTCGTAACACTTCTTCCACTCTCCACTCAATTCTTCTGTACAAAATTTCAGTTTTTTTGATGCGTGAGTAGTTAAGTTAATTGTTTTGTATTCTTCACATTTATCTGCTCCTGCTTTCTTTGGCATCATGACAATAACACTCTTTTTGAAGTCCGACAGAAGTTCGTCTTTTTTGTAAATATTACACACCAATTTGTATAATCTATCTATCACTTCCTCACCTGCACTGCTTAGTAATTCTGCAGGTATCCCATTTATCCCAGGAGCTTTTTTGCCATTCAAATGTTTTACTACTCTACTAAATTCAGATCTCAGTATTGTATCTCTCTTTTCATTTTCTTTGACTTCCTCTTCTTTCTCTATAACACCAGTTAGTAATTCATTTCCTTCTTATAATTCAATTCAACATATTCCACCCACCTATTGACTTTTTATTTCATATTATAAATCTGTGTACCATCTTTATTTAACAAATTATTGATTTTTAATTTATGTACCATAAAATTCTCCTTAACTTTCCTATGCTCCATCTGTTTTATCAGTGATCATTTCTCTTTCCACTTCTGAACACTTTTCTTTAATCTACTCTTTTTTTGCTAATTTGCATTTCCTGTTTATAATATTTCTTAATTGTCAATAGTTCCTTTTACCTTCATCACTAGCATTCTTATACTTTGTATGTTCATCCATCACTTGCAATATATCCTTTGAAATCCAAGGTTTTTTACCAGTTCTCTTTGTTCTGCCTAAGTTCGCTTTTGCTAATTTAAGAATTTCCTTTTTAACATCCTCCCATTCTTCTTATATATTTTCTACCTTATCGTTTTTACTCAGACCTCTTGCGATGTCCTTCTCAAGAATCTTCTTTACTTCCTCTTCCTAAAGCTTTTCTAAATTCCACAGATTTATCTGACACCTTTTCTTCAGGTTTTTAAACCTCAATGTACATTTCAATATCACTAAATTATAGTCGCTATTAATGTTTACTCTAGGATATGCTTTGCAGTCAATGAGTTTATTTCTTAATTTTTGATTTACCATGATATAATCTATCTGATACTTTGCAGTACCACCAGAATTTTATTGGTATTATTATTATAAAATAGTTAAATGATTTACATAAAGTTGCTTATTTACCTTTGAGTAATTTTCATAATGGTAAAGTATAATAGTAAAGTTTATTAATTTTTTAAAGAATAATGGACATTGATAAAATAGATCCATTTCCATAAGAATAATGTATAATGATAGTATTTTGCAATTTTTAAACCACTATTATTATAAATAAAATTAATAATTATCAAATTGAGTAAAGTCGTATTTTCTTTAGATCTGTTTTTGTGTCTTCGACTTTTGGCTACAACCTTAAAGCGTCAATACAAGACGCAGTCTGGTCATTGTGATGTTGAAGCTTATTTTCTTGAAAATTATTTTAGAAATGTAAAATAAAAAATAATACATATATATATATATTCCCTGCGAGTAGCTTTTTTTTATGTAGGGGTCAATCCATTTGAAGTGTCCCATAAAAACATAAGCTGCTTGCTTGACCAATTAAAAAAAAAAGAAACTTACCCACGTGTTTCCTACTTGTTTTAGGACCTTAAAATCATTTTTTTATTTTTTTTTTTTTTATTTAAGCATTTTACCTGTGGTGCCCATGTTTGTTATGATGCGCCCACCTATTTTTGTGATTGTAAGGGATTACGGAAAACATTATAATAAAAAACTATTGGTCCTGGAAGGATGAAACAAAAGCAATTTAATCATATTTTCTCAAGGTAAAAGATTGGTCCAGCGGTTTATTTACCTATCTCTCTTCTTTATATGAGAAAATTACCAATAAAGTTAAACATGAAAAATGTGAAATTTCACTTTCGGTAATTTTTTTCGAGAGGCAGGGATCGCATACAAATTGAATTATTTTGTATATTTGTAGGTATATGTTAGTAATTGTACCTTAAATAATATTAATGGTGATATACTTACCCTTAAATTTTTATGAATTTTTGAAAACTATTTTTTTTTAAATCTAAATTTTTGCTTATAATAACTTTGATGGGGTGGTGATAAAGATCTCAATTTGCACAGGTTACAGTGTTTTTGTAGATGTTTATGGCAAATAAAAAAAAAATCTTGTGTATTGGACTAATAAAAAAGTTATAACTTCTCAAAAATTGTGAAAAAACCTGTTAAAAGCGCTACCATTTTGACATACAAAATAAGTGCTTCAAGGGGGTTATCTACTTTGCATTTTACATTTTTTTAAATATTTTTTATGTTTAGCCCCTATGTTGTTGAAGTTGATGTTTTCAATATTTTTAAAATTATTAATGATAGGTTGTAATTTAATGATAACTTAACCAATACCAGTAACCTAATACAACTTTAATTCAAAAATGCTTGTAAAACTTACTAAGATTTCAATGAGTAGCCTACATCATTCATTTTTATTTTTGTATTGGTTTATTTTTGTGAACACTATCAAAGAAAAAAATACACTGTAGTAAAATTTTAATTATTCTTAAATGAAATAGTCTGTGTTTGTAGCAATGAAGGTTTATTATTTAATATGGTTAATCAGCAGCTGTGATATCTGATAATTCTCTTGAAATTGTGTGAGAATGACCTGTCACTGTAGTTCAATGATGTCAACTTTCTGAATTTTGATGGAGGTGATACACCTAAAATGCTACAAGCAGCACCCAATTGTTCAATATTTGTGCAATGTATTGTTCTTGGTCTTTGCATTCATATAGTTCTTTGTTCTGCTGAGAAGAAATACTTTTGAAACAGTTCACACAAAGAGACTTTCCAGCAACTAAATTTAAATTTGGAAAAATGTGTTCTTAAAGAGCTTGCTCTAGTGTTCTTCAGTTTTTCTTAACTGTTTTTTTTTTAGTTCTCAAAGGGTCACAACAAAACTGTCCATACAGGTGACTGAATTTTGACAAAAACCTTTTTTCATGATATTTACAAACACTAGTGAGATCTGAATTAACACGTAAAAAGATAAGTTGTTGGTTTTCATAAAATTTTTATGAGTTCTTTGGCACTGTACCATACACTTCATGACACTCTTCATTCACATATTCCTATGGAACATTTTTCTTCTATTGTTTTATGTGAAATTACTTGAAAATAATGTAAAAATTTAACTGATTTTAAAATTTGCAAATATAATATTATTAATTAAAACTTATTTATTTAATAAACACTTCCAAACACAGGATGAAATTTGAGACATTCGGTAAAGATGTGAACAGGTCAATGACTAATGTCAAACTGACCAGTCTGTAACTGCAAAGCCAAATGATGCAACAAGCATAAGTGAGCATGTTGCAACATGAATTTTCCTGACAACTGGAAATGACTTCAAGTGTCTGTTACAACATGAACACTGCAGTTCAAACAGGTCTATTTCAACTATAGTAATAAGTATAAAAATATTAAAGTGCCAAGAAGACAAAAAACCCCTTGGAGCACTTATCTAGTGAGTCAAAACGGTATTGCTTTTAACTGCTTTTTCATGATTTTTGAAAGGTTACAACTTTTTTGTTAGTAAAATAGACAAACAACTTTTTTATTTACCATAAACATCTACAAAAACGCTGTAAGTTGTGCAAATTTGAAAGTTTTATTATCAGTCGCATCAGAGTTATTTGAAGCCAAAATTTGAATTAAAAAAAAAAATTAGTTTTCAAAAATTCATGAAAATTTACGGGTAATTATATCACCATTAATATTATTACCATTATTATGGTAAAACTACTAACAAATACTTACATATGAAAAAATAATTCAAACTGTGTATGCCATCCCTGCCTCTTGAAAAAAAATGATAAATAGTGAAATTTCATGGTTTTTCATGTTCAATTTTATTGGTAATTTTCACATAGAAAAAAGAGAGATGGGTAAATAAACCACTGAACTGATCTTTTACCTTGAGAAAATATGATTAAATTGCTTTTTGTTTCATCCTTTCAGGACCCAATAGCTTTTTAGTTATGATTTTTTCTGTAAACCCTTACAATCACAAAAATAGGTTTTCACACCGTAAAAAAAATGGCCGCCACAGGTAAACTGTTTAAATAAAAAATTAAAAAAAAAATTTAAGATTCTGAGACATGTAGGAAACAAATGGGTGGGTATGTTAAAATTTTTTTTGAATTGGTCACGCAACCACCCTTGTGGGTCACTTCAAATGGATTGACCTGTGGGGAACTTTATTGTTATGCTAATAAATAACTAATTATATTTATTCCTTGTTATTTATTGACAACCAAGTAATTATGGTGGAAGATGAATATAACATTGAATATTTACTGAGGAAACATGCAGATGCAATTAAAAAAATAAATTACAAGAAGATACAAAATATCTAGCAACAGGATGAGAAGTGAGGGATCTGCAAGTATAATATCAGATAATTCAGAAGTATAACAAATATAAACTGAGAGCTGTAATGTCTCCAGAAGGAGATTCAAAATAGGAATTCATAAGCGAAATTGGATTTGTCAGAAAAACAACATGAATAGTGAAGTGATTGTTATGGTCGAAGAGTATCAGAAATAAGATCAACATTTGAATATATCAAAGTTTAGTCAAAAAAATGTTGACATATAGTTCAGAGATACGGGATGGAAATAACTAAAAATAGTCAGTTGAAATTTTTTTTTCTAAAAACCTGTACATTGTCTAGATTGAAACATATGAGGAATGACAGAATAAAAGAAACTTAAAAAGCGTAGAAATGCGAAACTTAAAAAGCGTGGAATTGAGAAAGAAGTATAAAAAACATAAACATTTTTTGATTGTTTGTTTGTTTTTTTTGGGACTGTTTAAAGAAGAATTAAAAAAGTATTAATTTTTATTTGTTTTATAAAGCTTAACATTGAAAATGTTACTATGATTTTATCTTTCTGGTCTAGTTGTCTGTTTTATTAAAACAAAGGAAAGTGTTTAACATTATTAACATATTGTATTAATTAGTATATGAGTACATGATATTAATAAAAAATAAGTAGTTGTTAAAAGGAAGTATAATCCATTAATTAAAATTATAAATTTTTTTTAATAACACGTGTAACTGGTTTTAAGAAATAAATTATCTGTTAAAAAACTGCTTCATTATGAATGTCTAAGTTTGATTTTACAAAAAAAACAAAGAATTGGTTGACTTGTCTGATTTTTTCTGCAAAATATTTTTTGATTTAACATAAAGTTTTTAGGGTTTGTTTAGGATATTCCTTGCCAGTCTCCAGAAATATAAAAATATTTTGATGTGGTTTTTGTCAGGAAGAAAAGTAATTTGTTATAGCATATATTTGAATTGATCGTTACATACTGATTGGTTATATGCTGTTTCCCATAATGATTAAAAATATACTATCATCTGTGAAATTTTATTTGGAATGGTGCCCACTGCTTTGATGGATGCTTTAAGATGTGCTTTTTATTAGAGTGCTTATGATAGTATGGTTTAGTCATCTAAAGCTAGACACTTTTTATCCACCCCCTACGTTTATTCTTGTTCCTTTACAGCAATGCTGTGCAGGTACACGACTAAAAACTAGTAGGTTTTATTTAGGTACCTTGCAGATAAATTTTGACATTATAGGAACTATTTTAATGAAACTTTAGCATTGTAATTTGGTGGGAGAAATTTTAGCCTATGGATATAACAAGAGAAACGAATTTCAGTTCAGTAGCTGTTATTTCAATCTAGGTGGCTGAAATATTTAAGTATGTAATGCCAGTCTGCTTAAAATGTTCAGTTTAATGTCACCTGAAAATGATAATGTTAATAAAAACCCCGACATTTTGTTTCCATGTTTTGGTTTAATATTTTAGATTGGTTTTAAGATAGAAAAACCTTTTGCAGTTTTAAGGCTAAATTTTCCACAGTGTATCTGTTATGGCTGGTGTGCCATAAATGACAAAGCCATGACTTTGATCCTTCTTTTCTTGATTAAGATTAATTTTTTTCTTAGTTATTTAGAAATTATAGATAAATAAGAGAAATGTATTGGTTTATCATAATTGCTGATTTTTACCTGTAAACCAAGGTCTCTGTTTTTCAAATTTGGTGGTCTGAGCAATACGTAACCATTTTTGATACTGTGTTTTATTTCAGACGTAAAGGGTTTTATGTTATAATTTCATTTCTACCATCACCACATTTACATATAATTTATTTACCTACAATGTCATACCAAACTGTATTAAAACTACCTCTTTGTTGTCAGTTCATTATCAGTTTTCATAATTACTTTCACTCTATGTAATGTGTTATTAGTTCTTTGTTTGATATGGGTTTCATTTTATTTGAAGAAAATCATGAAATAATAATTATCAGGAAAATTATGAATTGCTCCTTTTAGTATTATTACTTATTTGGCCATTATAATACAGTTTCATTAAATGAAAAGTTATGCAGAGTGATTTTTTAGACCTGGTTCCCAATTTTAAATGTAATTTAAGAAAGGAAAATTTAGGCGGAATAAAAAAATCTATTTGTTACTTACAAAAGAGATTTAATAAAAAGCTATTACTTACATAATTGTTAAAGAATATGTTCAAAATGCCCACCCATACACACACGGAATCTTTTCAGCATATTAGCAGAAACTTTCTTAAGAGTTACATTGGAAATATTCATGATTAAGTCTGTAATATTGACTTTAAGTTCATCAATAGTATGAGGATTGTTTTTGAAGGCCTCGGACTTAATGTAATCCCACAAAAAGTAGTCAGGAGATGTGAAGTCTGGAGACCTTGGAGGCCATAAGCCCTTGCTTATTATTCGATCATCAAAGAACTCTTGCAGAAAATCCATGGTTTCTCTCTCGAGACGTGTGGCATGTAGCACCATCTTGCTGAAACCAGCAATACCGTTCTTGAGGGTCCAGGAGGGACCCGAATTGGCGCACAACATTCCTGTATACTTCACCATTTACTGTTTGTTAGAAGAATATGGGTCCGACTATGCGATGACGAGATATCGCACACCACACACCAATTTTTTCAGGATGTAAAGATTTGTCTTTTAAAGCGTTAGAATTTTCAACCGCCCAAATTCTACAGTTTTGACTGTTCACATAACCATCGAGATGGGTCCAAGCTTCATCACTAAAGAACACTGTTTAAAAATTTGATTCCGTTATCATTTATGAGAGACCTAAACCGATGGCAATATTGCAATTGCTTGTTTAAATCTGGAGGCTGAAGCTCTTGGACTAATCGTACGCATACAATTTCAGTTTTTTAGCGGCTTTCTGAACACTCGAATATGACAAACCGACTTGCGTGGAAAGTTTTCGTAAACTTTTCCGTGGAGAATTGAGCAATCTTGTTTTCACATTCTCTAAAACATCATCTGTCAAGCGAGTTGGTCGACCGCTACGTTTTCTGTTGCAAACACTACCTGTCTCTCGAAATCGGTTTGGTAGCCTAGAAATTGACATTTTTTCTGGCAAAAGAACACCAACAAATTTAATTTGAAATGATTCTTTTACACTCGCGTACGATTTCGTTACAAAATATTGTTCAAGAATGAAAACTCATTGTTCTATGGTAAAAGACATTCTGTTCGTAACACAATCTGAAACGGCACAAAAGTTTACATAACTCAAGGAGAATCAACTCACACTGCCATATCTATACCGGTTGAGTAGCGCTACCAACTTCGTATCACAAAACAAAATTTCCCTTTCTTAGAAAAACATTACTAGACATTAACAATTGGGTAACAGGACTAAAAAATCACCTGTATAATGGTCCATAATATTGGATAATCAGTTTCTAATTGATTTTCTTGTTAACAAACCCAAAAAATTTTTGGACAGAGTCCAAAAATGCTACAAAAAATAGAATGCTTTTGCAAGGATGCAGAGAGTATACTTTGTTTGTGTGTGTGCCTGCATACACATGTGCATGGATGTATTATCTGGTTTTTCTGAATATCGACGTAAAATTATGAAATTATGAAGTTTTGTATTCTTATTAATATAGGGGTCATTCATTGATTTTATTAAATTTTTATAAAAATTGAAATGTGTTTGAAAAATACTTTCCATTTGTTTTGTTTTTAACAAAAGTCAAATTTCTTGAACTCTTCATGTTTAGCTGGTATTGTGTGTGTAGATTTTCTCAGAATTAAATTTTCTTTAGATTTTTTTGTAAAATGTTATTTGTTTACTGGAAATTTACATCAAACTAAAAAATTTTGATTTGCCACACCAATTTTTTAGGTTTTATAATTCTTTCAAAAATTACAGGTAACACAGTTCTTAAACCAGTTTTATTCAATTTTTCAGATAAAAACCATTTAAAATCAATTAATTTGGTTGTTAATTTAAGTTTGTAGAACTTCAGTATGGCTTTATTTTAATCTTGCAGAAATTTGCACAAGTTTTCACAAGCTATATAACTCAGAAACGGTGTTTTAAACCCATGCTTATATGAACTTTTTTCTTTATTTTCACTTTTAAACATGTCTTGAATTTTGTTCTGTTTCTTTGTGAGACAAGTGTCTGTCTTGAGATGGATACTCATTTGCGAAGACTACATTACATCAAGCTTCAAAAAAAAAACTGTCAGGGTGGGATGATGTTTTTTGGTTGACCCATGACTACTTTCTTGACTTATTGCAGTTTGTAGTATACACTTTTGAAACTAAATAAATCAGTGAAATAGATTTAAAAATTTCTTTTATACCATCCTCTCAAATATAAACATATCCTCTCAAACATATAGTAACTACCTTTCAGGATTTTAAACTTATATTCTAAAGAAGAAATATTTATAGAATGGTGGTAGAGTGGTTAGCATAATATAGAGCATAAGCATATTATATCTATTTTATCTGTATTAAAGTTTCATAACTACAATCCATCCAGTGAATGAATTTTTAACTGCTATCTGCTATCTTTTATGAAGTATTCATCTGCCAAAAATCTTGAACTTATGTTTTTTGTTATTTATTTTTGTTTCAATGATGAAGTTGAAAAGGGACAATAATTCTCTTTTTGACTACTGTTTCTGCGTTGAAACTAAAGACTAGTTTGAACCAAGAAAAGACTTCTTGGTTCAATTTTATCCAGTTCTCGCAGTTTTTACATACCCAAATCTTTTAAAAAGAGAGGGTAGTAGAAGAGAAATTGAAATGGTACATTTTGTAGATATATTTAGTTACATAAGTGTATATGCTAGATATATTTTGTATATAAAGTTAGATTTTTTTGGCCCTAATTTTATATAATGAAATTTTGTTTCAGAAAATGGCTACTGGACCTACAGAAGATTGGAATGAAACATTTAAAACTTTAAAAGAATTTCATGATTTGTCATATGTTAAATTAGATGAAGGAATCAAATTAGAAGAGGAAGGCAAAAAAGACATTGTAAGATTTTTTTTTTTTAACTTTATAAACCAAGTTGAATTTGTACATACAAGGTCTGATATAAAATTTCTCAAACCCACCACAGTACAGGGGAACTCTGAAAAGAGTACTTACAAAAATGATTGTCTGGATACATCATCTTGAAATTGACATTGCTTGAATTAGATCAGAAGTGAACAAACATTAAATTGTCAGACTTGGAGAAAGTATGACTGAAATTTTGGAGATGTTATTATAAGCTTATGAGGTAATAGTGTAAAGAAAACCACCTAATATAGAATTTATCAGTTTTCTATCACTGGGTATTTCTATTCTAACAATTACAACATTAGAAATACCAATAACAGTTTTTATTTCTATTCTTTCTATGGGTAAAACAGTTTTTTGAAAGAAGAGAAAGTATTATCAATTATAAGAGAATAGGGCAACTGTCAATCAGTAGAATTAATAAAAACATTGTAAAGGTTTATCAAATTCTACCTGAAAATCACCTATCTGTCAAAAGCATAGCAGAGCATATGAACATTCATAGTGAAACATTTTAACAGGAAGGTATGTTTAGAAATGGTACCGAATTAGTACTTGATAAGCGGAAAACAAGAATGAATTGAAATTAGCTACAACCTTTTGGAAAGCATGGTGGCATTTTTAATTATCTCATTACAAATGATAAAACAAATTTTCTTATCTTATCTGGAAATAATTACATCCTTTTTATAATGGACTTATCAATAAGACCCTGAAAAATTGCACAGTGAAGTCCACCAATTCTTTACACCCAAAAACGTTTTGTCAGTTCAAATCAAGAGTTAAACAATTTACATTGTTTGTTGACTTATTGATTGTTGACTTATTTTAATATTAAAGGTATTCTTCACTTTGAATTCATATCAACTGAATATACAGTAAATCAGTACTACTATCTGGAAGGCCGCATGAAATGAAAGTCAACTTTTTCACCAGCAATTTATAGATCTTGTATCATGACAAGATTCCAGATCCCAATTTCACATCCTCCCTACTCACCACTTTTGGTACCCTGTGATTTTCACTTATTTCCACAATTAAAGAGAGATATTAAGGGTATTCATTTCACCACAAATGAACTGAAGGGCTGAGTGAGGTCATACATCAAGGTTAGACCATCGTTCTTCATTAATGGAATGAGAAAACCGTTTGGGAGAAATACCATTGGGAGAAATTCTTTTCTGTAAATGGAGATTGCATGGAGAAATAAATGTAAGTTTTTTTTAGCAAATAAAATGTATTTTTATGCCATATTTGTTTTATTTTACTATGTCTCTTCATTTGTGAGTTATGAGCGACTATGCATTGTACTTCAACCACTCCTTGTAGTTATTACTTTACATTTAATAATTTTAAATTACATACTTTTTTTGTTTTTATGTACAGGCTTTATCAAAATATGAAGAAGGTTTAAGGTTGATGGATTTAGCGCTAGAATTACGTATTGAATGTCCAGCAAATGCTGATTATACTTGGGAAAAAGCATGTGTCATGGTAGAAAAATTAAGAAAAACAAGGTAATTATATATATGTTCTTTTTTGGTACTTTAATATAGTTGTGCTTATTGTAAAGTATCTAAGATATAAGTAGTATCCACTTGAGTTGCTCTGTCTCAGAGTAATGATGTTAATTATCTATCAGTTTTTTTTTTTTTTTGTGAACACAGTGTTAAAGTTCGCTTTTGAGGGCTGAATATTGTATCAATGGGCTTACCTTAAATAGATATTTTTTTTAGGCTGTCTCAATAGAAGGTGCAAATTTAATGTAAAAATAGTCTAAACCACAAAAACATTCAAAGTGCCCTTCAATTAGTTACATAAAAAACAATATTTTCAAGATAGCATGAATCTTCAACCAATCAGAGAGGAAAAAATTAAATGCAAAATAAAAAATCTCTTAAATGATCATAATAAACAGGAATTAACATAGGAAACTTAATTTATTAACAATGAAAAAACTGTTGAGTGATATTGAAGGACCAATGCTAATAACAACAACCTTCTACAATTTTAAATTTATTTAAAATCTTTTTGCAAAAAATAATTTATGTTGAGATAAAAAAGTTACATACTCTCTTAACCTTTTCAGATCATGTAGCCTTGGAACTGGTTATGTACGGCGTCAGTTTTAAAACTCTCTTACAAAATCATTTTATATGGCATCTAAGTCGATTATTTTATTTTATATTCACAAAGGAATCAGTTTTATTACACAATTTGAATGTTTATACAATGTAAAGTGTTTTATTTAGACTAGAAAGAACATGACCATATTTTTCTCAGAAATGTGTTTGTGTGTGTGTGTGTGTGACTTGTGTATTATAATTGCTGTGAGGATTATGGATTTATTTATTATTTACAAAAATAGCTTATCTTACTAGCAACATATTGATGTATTGAAACACACACAAATTATGATATATGGTACACAAAAAAAAAAGAAGGAATTTGGAATTTGTGATCATAAATATGTCACTTTTACTTGAGGTCTATAAATATCTTTTCAGACAAATGATATCAGTAAACATGTAACACACATCGATTCGTAATGAATAAGAGTATACAGTAAAAATGGGTTTTTGTCAATCTAAATAGCCTTTTGAGTGGTGGGAATTTTTATAAAATGTAGTTTTCTGAATCTACTTTCATTTATACTAACATATGTTACTAATCTGTGATTTATGACACGGGTTTTTCATCATATTTTGCCCAATTTTCAACCGATTTGCTTGAAAGTATTATTTTTAAAATCAGCAAACTATGTTTCATATTATATATAATTTGCTAATAAAAACCGCGATAGAAATGCGCAAAAAAAATTCTGCAATTAAATTATCGTAATTTTTGTACTGTTTCAATTTTTTTGTTGTTACAGACATAAAAAATATCCAATCGTAACGGTTTTTTTTTGTCAGAATCTGTTAAATCTCTTTAATATACTGTAATGTTTTGAAATTTTTTTCATAAGAGGGTAGCATAAGACTGTGAAGGGAAGCAATCAGATACCAACATATTTTCGTGGAGCACTAATCAACCGCGAATCATTGTGATGGGAAAAGGTTAAAACATGGTTACAAGAGGGGATACATATTTGATTGTGTACTGAATTAAAGGAAGCATTATAATAATGTGTTGAGTGATCCGAGTTGGAGTCACTAACTTTGACTGTGTTTATGCTTGCTGCTTTATAGTTTTGTTTGGAATTATCTAAAACTAGATTTATTACTTTTTTATGTCTGTTATTTTTACTTATATTTTATTAAAAGGTAGAAAAGGAAACTAGGCTCTGAACAAGGTGGGTGTCTTTCCCAACAGGGAGGTCAGGATGCTAAAAAGGTTCTTTTAGTGTTTTATAATTATTGTTTATTTTGTTATTAATATTTAAAATTATTTCTTTCAGTTTTTCATTTCATTTATTTTATTTATCGATTTTTTATATTCTAATTTCTCAGTAGTTACTGAAGATGACTGCTTAAGAATTAAAATGCCTATGTAGTTATAGATGTATTTTTTTAAAAACATTTTCAGGTTATCTGATTTATTTCAAAAACTGTTTAGTGTAGCTCTTTTTTGTATTTATGTTTCTTAATATCAAGAAAACTATTAATTTTTTAAAATTGATTAATTAAAAGGTTTTTAGAAATTTTTTCCAAATATCTTTTATTTATCTTTTTCATTATAATCCTAGAATGCTTCTTATAAATATTTTAATGAGGAAAATTAATGAAATAAAGAGTACAAATACCAGAACCTTTTCAGGCAATATCCAGAAGTTAGCATGCTACTGCTACATCAGTCGACCAACACTTTTAAATCCTTCTAGTACTCTTACTTTTGCAATTTTACATTTTAATTAATTTTAAGAAACAATTCCAGTAATAAAAAAAAAAAAAAATATTGTTTATTAAATGTCAGTTTAAATTAATGGAAATACAAAATTAAATTGTTACCTATTCTTAAAAAAATAACAATATCCACCTTAATGAAACCAAACAGAACTGTTTTTATGTACTTTCACATGTTTAATCATATAATATTGGGTTTTGTCAATCTTCTTTTATCATTTCAATAAATTATTGGTCCTGTCAAAAAAATCTTCCTACCAGTTTATGTTAAATAAAATTAGAAGATTTCTTTTTTTACACTAATAATATATTCACTGAACTTTAAATAGTTCTGATTAAAAACTGAAAAATTTTAAATTATCAGCATTTCTGTATAATTTTCTATAATAATAATAATTTTCTATTATTTTGAAATTTATTCTTATTTCTTAATTCTGCTTCAATCTAGCTTACGTTATGCTTTGCCCCAGTACATCCAGGCATTTGCAAGAGCAATTCCTTTCACTTTGTTATAAATGGAGAATAACTCCCAACCATTTGTGACATGATAATATGTTATTATGTACTGACCAGAATAAAATGTTTGTTTACTTAATTAACTGTTTTTATATAGAGTGACCCAAGTGATACGCAACCCTAAATTCAAATTATATATTTCAAAAAAGTATATAGACAAAATGGTATATAAATCCAACTTCTTCAGGCAGATACCTAAATTTCCTATCAACACTACCAATATCACATAAAAAATTAGTAGTCACGAATCTTGCAAACAGAGTAATAAAATTTACAAATCCCAAAGATGGACCGGAATATATATATAAAAAAAAGCAAATGATCTATTAATAAACAATAATTATCTGGGAAATATCATAAATAAATTATTTAAAAATACAATTCATAAACACTATAATAATATATCAGCCAACCATCCTAATAAAAGTAATAAGAGTGAGAATTATGTTGCATTACCATATGTTGCAGATCTGTCAGAAAAAATTAAAAAGTTGCTACTAAAGGATTTCGCAATAGCCCATCAAAATTACAACAATCTGAATAGTATGTTTTCTAAATTAAAATCGTTGATAGAAAAAAATCAAGCCAATGTAATATACAGCATTCGGTGTAAAGATTGTAAAGCGTTGTACATTGGACAAACATCTCCATACCTTAAAAAAAAATAGAACCCCATAAATATAGAAAAAAGGAAGTGACACTGCTCACAAAACAAAATAGAACATGAATACTTGTTTGTTTTCAACAGCACCAAAATATTAGACGAAGAACAAAATACATATAAAACGACCACTCTAGAAATGATATACATCAAGAAAAATACCAACATTGTCAACAATAGAGTGGACATACAGATTATTATATTTAGTTTTAAGGAAAATAATGTTTAATGTTTGTAATTTTTGAGAAAAATATGTGCATTATAAAGGTTTCAATACACAGGAAATATCAGTCAGGTTATATAAAGAGATAATTATCTAAAGGTGAGTCAGGTTAAGTAGGGGGATTATTACAAAAAGGGTGGGGATAAAATATTATTATCTAGGATGGGTAGACCAGTTAATTTCTTAGTATGTAAGAGAATTTTGTATAATGAGTGTATGAATGTCTATTGTCACCGGAGGAAGCTTAGAGAATTCTAAGTGAAACGTTGTGTATTTAATTTATAAGTTTGTATAGTTGATTGGTTAACCCAAAAATTAATAAAGGTAATATTTTTAAGTAAAATATGTCATTTTATTAATTTAAATTCCATCCAATCAGGAGGAAATAAACTTAAATAAATTACATTTAAGAATATTCATATATTGTTTACGCCATTGCGTAAAGTATGCGTTATTTCCAATGAATTCAAAGTTAGGGTTGGGTCATGTTGTTTGCTTCAGGCTTGGTAAATTTATTACTATATTTTCGTATTTGGGCTTGTCATGTTTGTTCTGTTTGATTATTTGTTTGAGACCTGGCGCCGGCCAGACTGTCTGCTTCTGTAATCTATAGTGACCGTGTTTTCATTTCTCAAATTATTTATTAAGCCTTTTTCACACACCCTTTTTCTTTTCGTTCCCATTCTAATACATGCACACATTTCTTGTCTTTTACACACACACTCTCCTACCCACTGCCTAGGTTTGCTTCCCCCTACTTCTCACCACGCCACCATTTTGGCATTCTAGTCCTGAGTTTCACGTTGTGCTGTTGTGCGGTTCCGCAACGCTGATCCTTCCAGCCTTGGATGGTTCAGCTTGCAATTGTCTCTCCTGTATAATGTTTAAATATTTTCATCACATTCATACTCGCATAAACGTTGTGGTATTTCTCCGTCGAAATATTCTCTAGCTCTACTCGTCAGTGTCTCGTAATTTCACCGATCTCTATGTTTTGTTTTGCCTCGTTTCTTCGTTAAGTTATTCTTCAAATTCTATATTACGTCTCTGTGGAAAAAGTTTCAATCACTACAAACTGCCTATCGACGCCGAATCTTCTCGAGCTGCTGATTACATTTTCATCGATGCAGAGTCTCTCCAAACTCGTTGCTACATATCTGAGATGCTACTTATTATTCTACCTGTAAACCACGTCTCACCACTGTATTCCTGATACACCAGTGCAGACTACGCCCAGGATTACTGTATGTATTCATTTACCTTCATTCACGAGTTCGTCTCTTGCTAATATTTGTGTGCTACAGGCAAGTTTCAATTTTCATTATTTATTACGTTCAACAGTTATTTTATCATTAAAATTTGTGGAACATTAAGTTCATCATACCTTATGCCTTTCGATTTCAAGTTTAGTTTAATCGCCGAGATTAATCCTTTTCTACTCATGAACTGTATTCATAATACTTCTCGTAAATTAACCTAAAGCAAATTACTCCTGATGTGCAGTTATGTTTTAGGACTTCTTTGTAATTTTATATTTTCAAGAAAGCATACTACTAAATGAACTCTATTTACCTGTTTATTTATTTCAATTTGATTATTGTAATTAACTCTTTTTGTACTAGAATATTATTGTGGCCGTTTTCTACACTAAACTAGAATTACATGTTTTTAATTATTTAATGATAAGTTTGTTGTTCATAAATCACGAAAGGCCAGTGCCAATAATAAAATTTATTGTAATTTATTTTTTCTAAGTTAATGACATCTGTTCATTGCTAATTTTCATATTATAGTATATGTCAGTAGTGCAACTGTTTTCCAGTTACACTTTACTATTGATGTTATGTTTTAAGTATCTAATTGAAAATAAGGTATTTTATGTTCTCTTGTTTTCAGGCTTTGCTAAATTGTGTATTTAAAAAATGTATATTCATGTATTTTCTCATTTTAATATTATTATTACTGCTGATTTCAGTTGATATTTCTTATGTGAAATTAAGTTATGTTTATTTCCTAATTTCATTTAATTTAAGGTTATGCTTTAACATAAGTTCAGTTGTTCTACATAATTAAAGTTCAATTTCTTTTGGTAAATACGAGCTGTGTTTTTTGTTAACTTTACCCAACATATTTACGTGTATATATAATCAGGGACAAAAATATAAAAACCGTTTACCACCAGGAGTACAGAATTCAATAATGCTTCTTACATTATGCTTATTATTTTTTTCTAATAGCGCTTTCAAGGGAAAAGGGCCCTCATCATCCCGTTAATCGTTCCCTCATCATCAGTTAAACTTTTTCTTCCAAATCAAATTAAATTCAAACCGTTAAAATTATAACACATAAAGATATGTAGTCTAAATATTAAAAAAACATCAAATTAAAAAAATTTTTTATATATATATTTATATATTTTAATTTTATTTATAAAATTAAAATTTTTATATTTATGTAAATTGAAAAATTAAAAAAAAATATTATACTATATAAAAAATTGTCGCCCGCATGCTCTTTAATTATCTTATATTAAAGAGCATTGTTTGTCAGCAATATTTTTTTTTTGGCAGTTGTTTTATAATTTTTAATATTTATCTCTTGTTATTAAAGAGCAGCATCAACAGTTACGGTCATTAACCCACTTGAAATTGGTAGCTTATGAAAAGATGTGTGCCTTAACCGGGATTGGAACCCAGGACCTCTGCACGAAATGGCATGACGGTGATATTTTAAAAATAATTATAAGATTCTGTCAAAAACTTCTTTTCTCTAATCTTTATTCTGTCAGTTTTCTTCTATTTTTCATCATTATGCTTGCTTGTGTGGGGGGCCTGATGAGTTGCTGACACTTTTGAATCATTTTTGTTTTATTTACTTCTTAAATTGAAACTCTTAGTTGTGTGTAAAAATGTAATTTTTATAATATTTTATATTGTGGTTGTGGTATTTTCATTTGTTAATAATCTTCCTTTAGTTAAAAACTATGCTTTTTTAATAAACTTAGTTAAAAATATTGCATTGATCATGTATTTCAATGAGAAAGATGAGATGATTTAAATGTTAGGTAAAAAAATACCTTGTCAGATTCTTGTCAGGAGTCGAACCCAAGAACAGCTGGTTTTCAAGCCTACAAGCTGTTACACCAACTAAATAGCCAATGTTTAATGATAAATAATAATTTTTATTTATCATTAAACATTAATATTTTATTTTGTTTTGTTTTTATAGAAAAGAGGTTTTATCAAGAATAGCTGCTGTTCAAGTTACCCTACCACAACAGCCTGATCCATACTTAGCACCGCCACCAACTTATGAAGAAGCAATGTCTGCTCCTTCTTCATTATCTCCAACATCACCAACACCTCCATCACTAGTTACACCATCAACATCTGCAGCAGCTGCCTCATCGTCTAAAGCTACATCAAATAGTGGTCCAAAATCTTCAGTTCATAATACTATACCTAACAGCGGTCCAATGACTTATTCTCAGTTAGGTGAAGCATTAAATAATTTAAAAGTTGAAACAAATTCTCAATCGGCACAAGTTCTTTATACATATGAAAATGTTAAAATATATTTTATACAGCCAGATGGTAATGTTACTGCTCCATCTGAGCCTTCTACTCTTCGAGTACTCGAGTTGGAAGGTAAATTTATAACATTTGTTTTTTTTTTTTGTTGCTTACCGATTATAATAATAATAATATATATGTATCCTTTGTTTTATATAGGGGAAGACTATGTGTGTGAAAAATATTGGATAAATTAAAGCTGGAGGAATTACAGGATTAGATTACTGTTAGAAAAGGAGGTCTAGTCAGATTTATTCAGTAGTTATTTTTGAAATTTAATGAATTTTTTGTGTTTATATGTATAACAAGTAACAGTTTATACAAATAATCTTATATAAAAGGTGTAGTGGCAGTTTTTTCATGAATTTAAGTAGGCTTATTTTCACTTATTAGGAGTGAGTGAGAAAGGTATTTGCTTTTGTAATTGAGAAAGAGTAATTGAGATTACAAATCTTTATTTTTATTAAACCACAAAATTGAAAGGTAAAAGTGTTATTAGTTGTATGTTTTCAGTTAAAAAGTAAGTTTTATGTTGATTAAAAAGGTATATATATATATATATATATATATTATCCTAAATAAATATCCTATAAAAGAAAGTGAAATACTACATGAATAAGGTAATATATAACTTGTAAACATGTAGGTATGCACATGTAATTACAGATAGATTCTTCATATAATTGTAGGTTGATGGATTTAAAAAAAAATAAGAATGTAGGCAGTCATAATTACAACACAAGAAATAGAACAGCTAAATTTATGGAATTCCATAAACATTTGCAAGACATTAAATAAGTTTACCAATGTTTTGGAATAGATCTGTTGATCCATTCAAAACAACTAAAAAAAAATTGCAAATTCTAAGATTAATTAAAAAAACAAAGTAATACTTCCATACAACATTCAGAATACTTATTTATTATTTTCATAAATTCTTATAACTTATGAGATAAGATAGGTCTTATAAAAAAAGGCACCTTAATGTTTGAAAATCTAATGTGTGATTAAGATCATTGAATAACTATTATTAATAATATTCTGATTGTTCATTAAAAGTCTTAGTTTAAAAGTCAGTTGCTGAGGGTAAATTACGTTTTTACTTGAAATGTTTTTAAATATTGACTCTATCATTTAATTTAATTTAATTTGTTAAGTGCAGAGATTAATTCTTATTTACTCATGAACTGAATTCATATTACTTTTCTTAAATTAATCTAAAGAAAATAACCCCTGAAGTGAAGTTATGATTTTGGACTTCTTTGTAATTAATATTGTGATTTGATCTAGTAATATTTATTGCTTTTGTACTCCATCTTGTAGTTTGAATGATAATGCATTTAGTTATTTAAACTGTTTTTAGACTTGTATTTAATACAAAAGATTTTTTCATAATGATTATTTGAAAAATGTTTATTTATGTATTTGTCATTTAATATTATAATTGATATTCAGCTGATATCCTTGTATAAATACTGTATAGGATTAAGTTAAGTTTATTTCGTAATTCATTTAATTTTTTAAGGTTATGATTTAAAAGAAAAGGTTGAAAGTTGTTTTTATCTAATTAAAGTCCAATTTCTTTTTGACAAATACGAGCTATGTGTCATTTTATTTTTGTTAATTTTACCCAACAGTTAGAATTAAACAGAACTAGCAACTGGTGATACCAATGGAAAGAAAATTAACTGTGTTGGTTAATACTGAAGATGGCAAACGAGTAGCATATGGGAAAGCATATTTAGAACAATGGAATTGTAGCACTGTACCTCATCCGGTTGCCAACTGACAGACTAAATATCATGCCGTGTCATGTATAGATGATGACTGGAAAGCGTTAAACATACAGAATCACCAGGATGCCCACACATCCCCGAAGCTGCTGTGAAACAACTCAGAGAAAGCTTTGCATGTAGTCCGAAGAAATCAACACAACATGCATCACGTGAGACTGGCATTCCACAAATGACTGTTTGACGCATATCTTGTAAATGTTTACACCTTTTTTTTTTGGCATGATCCAATTGAGATTTTAACCTCTTCTGCAAGTTCTCGACAGTCAATCAGTGATTTGCACTCACCAAATTGCTGATTTTCTGAACCTGGATGTCATCAGTTTAAATCAAAGGCCTTCCTGGTTAAAGGTCATCCTCAGTTGACTGACGACCACTTTTAAATTGTGAAAATCACTCGTAACATTACTTACGACGCAGAACATAATTTTCATAAGCTTGTTTCAAAAGTTGAATCGTGTCCTTGAAAATTTTTCCCAGTTTTATGCAAAATTCTATGTTCTATCGTTGCTCCCTAAAATCACACATTACAAAAATCATTACTAACACTTAAACATGCTGCACTCAAATAACAATAAGATGAAAACTTAACGAGATATCAACAATCCAAGAAAATGTTGTTACAGAGAGTGCATAACCTCCTCTAGTTAGTTAGTTAGTTGACAGCATTGTATTCAATGCTGCCAATTGCACGTCATTAAATATCTCTGTTGGCGCATAATTAATAATGTTCGGTTATTTTCTGAACAGACCTTGTATTCCTTTACTTAATTGAAATCAGATTTTTTTTTTAAATCTGCTATTATTTATATGAAAGTGGAATATATTATTTATTTCTCATAAATAATAACATATCTGTATATCTAATCTATGCTAAATATTGAAAATTTTAGATGAACTAAAAGGGAAGATAAAAGTTTTTAGCTAGAAATAGAAGAGAATAGAGATGGACTTGATGCAATTCACCTGTCTAAGGGTTAATAACCATGTGATGATTTAAATTATCGTACTGTTTCATTTCATAATTTTCGGTTTTTTTTCAGGTGGTGCATCTGAAGTTGCTAAATTTTTTTTACAAGTAGGTGAATGGTTTTATCCATTAGTACCAAATGTTTCACCATGTCTTCGTGCAGAATATGGAGCATATATTTTGCCAGATGTACACTCTGGTGAAGAAGGTAACGTACTAGATTTTATTTGTAAGGTAATTTTTTAATCTGTATTAGTACAAGAGTTATACTGCTCTAAACAAACTGTTGTAGGATTTTTCAAGTATATAATAAATCTACATGTTAATTAATTTATCATCCTTTTTTTGTGTTGGATACAGGTGAGATAACCTTTTAAAAAATTTAGCTGTTTTTAATAACCTGTTTGGTTATTTGTCGATCAAGATTCAAAATAATAAAGGTTGATCGATATATGTTAAAATGGTCGCATCATCTAATAGTTGGTTTTTACAATATCTCTGGTTTTCCTTCAATAAAGGTATTAGAAAAAAAGCATTGTTTGAAAATTTAAAAAGTTATGTAGGATTGTTATTTTACAAAAGTCAACATTTTATAAATTAGTTTATGAAATTAACATCCTGAAAGACTGTTTAAGCTAGTTTAATCTTACAATCAGCTGTAAAGCAAAGTCTAGGCAATATTATTGAGGAACTTTAAGCTGATTATTACTGGTGTGATCAGTTAGCTGCAACTATTACGAATATAATCATACATGAATTATTATATTGTAATTTTTTGTTTCTTTTGTTTATCCATTTGTTTAAATTTTTAAAAAGTTAGAAACTGATAAACATTAATAATTTTTAAGCATGCACAGTTTTTATAAGTAACAACATTGCTTTAAAATCTTAAAATTACAAAATGAATATTTCTGATGTAAAGAAAATAAAACAAAATTTTTGAGTGATCAAGGTTTCCCTTGGGTACATCACAGATAATCACTGTGGTTTGTATCCACTTATATATTTTTTGGCTTATTTTGATGACATTCTTAATGCTTTATTGCAGTAAAAACATTAAATCACTCTTTAGTCCCTTTTTTTAGCCAATATTTTTAGAAGGCATTTTTAAATTTATTAAGTCCTTCAAATTGTAAAATGTTGTTACAGTAATTATTTGTTATTTGTAGAGGTTGTATTCTCTGTAAATGACATTGATACAAAATTCATGAATAATAAGATGATAAAAGTATGGTAAAGAATATTACAAGTTCTTAAAGCATAAAGTGGTAATTTATAGAGCATAAATGTTATTTAAAGGTTTTAATTATAAAAAAAAATAATTTGTTACAATAATTGTTTCTGGTAGTTTTTTTTTGTATTCCATATTAATATTAACAAAGTACATGCTTTAATATTTTCAGTTATTTAAGAAAAGCGTAAACTCTTTAAACTTGTCATTAAATTCCTTAGTCCCTTGTTCAAAATTGTTGACATTTTGAATTAAAAAAATGTATGATTCATTTTCTGAAAATTATTTGTAATTTTTATTTCTTATTCTTGTAAAGCTCTTTTCAAATCTCTTTGAATGAGGCCAATCGAATTTTAATTTCTGATTTGATCCGATTGTTTTATTCCACATAAAAGAATTAGTTATCCACAGAATTTGGTTTTGTAACTCAGACTAAAAATTTCATTTGACTTCATAGTGAATTATAATTCATTTTGAATTAAAATTGTACAGTTATTATAATTATAGTTGCTATATTAATTATAGTTTAACTGTTTTACTTCACTCCAAGTTAAAATCATTTGTTTGCTGGATTGTTAATAAAATTCTATAGATTTTCTTTTCTCAGTTTACCTATTTGTAATTGTTGTTGTATAAGTTGCATATGAGTAGAGGGCTGCATTTCTTGAAATACTTCTCATTTGGGATCGTGCAAGCTACAATGATGGTACCTGTTGATTCCCTTGTTTTTCCTAATTGAGCATCATTATTTTTTTATTTTTTCCTGACTAATGTTTGTAGTTAAGGAATTTATTTATTTAATCGAATCATTTATGTATTTGTGATGCAGTTATTATTATGTAATTTTTTTATATTTATTAATTATTATAAACAAACCCCTGGTTATAATTTTACTATAATTAATAATTATGTTTATAGGTGCTGCTATTGGTCTGATATTTCCACCTGAAACAGATGAGTCAATGTATGAACTTCTTGAAGACTTATTACATAATGTGATAGTATTAGAGAAACCTATGGCTAGTCCTGCAGTAGCTAAACCATCTTCTCGAAGTACAACATTTTCTCAGAGTTTAATATATGGTAAATAAATTTATAATTTCATTATTACTCTATAAATATTTTTAATTTTATTTCAATTTTTTTTCTCAACTTTGAGAAAAAATAGATCCTTTATTATTTCATGTGCGTGATGCTTAAAAATATATTCAGAAAAATTGTGTTATATTAGAGATAATCTATGAATCTGGTGAGTATGTAGATATGGACTGCCTAATCTAAATGTCATCCAGTGTTTAATTACAAGAGTACTTTTCTTAACCTAGGAACAACAGGGTTATCAAACGGCATTTATAATGATATTTTAGAGGAATGGAATTAAATTTTAATGTCTTGTTAGACTAGCAATGTAAAATATCATGAAACAGTAATTATATTTCAGCTTTCATCCTGGCAAAAAACATTTATTCCTATCTCTTCAACTAATCTTTTACTTCCTGTAGCATAAAGAAAATTTGGTAGGCCTTGGATTGATCTCAATAAGATTTATTTGTTTAAGTTGTGTTATTTTATAATACAGGTAAGTTCTATTTTATTATTAATTTTTTTTTTGCTTGATAAGTATTTATGTTTTGTTTTTTTATATATTTTTTAACTTCTGTTTTTACTACTATTTCTGACAATAATTTGTTTTAATTATCAAAATGTACATCTAGTTCTAGATTTTTAGTTTTTACAAATATTGTTTTTAAGCGTTCTTTTTGTATTGTAGTATCTCATCTACACATTTTCTCTAACTGTTTGTTAACATCTGAATTAATTTTTTGTAACACTTTTATTTATTTTTTTATTATAAATATCCTTTTTTTATGTTACTTTCATTACAAAGATGAAGTCATTTGTAAAAATTAGTGTAAAAATTCAGCTGGTGCCTCTCGGCATTGTTAGGCGCTTGTACTGCTTTGCTGGGCGCAAGCAGCAATTGCCATATGGCATTCTCATTGTCTTCATTTAGAATAAAGTATACAATTCTTTAATCATGTGAAATTATTATTGCATTTTTTTTTGTATAAAATTTTCTGCAAACCTCTTTTTTAAAAGATTTATAAGAGGGCAAAATTTCCACATTTTGTCATTTGCAACAAAGTCTTCATTTTTTACAGAGTGAATAAACCAGTTTTTTAACAGAAACTGATCTCTTTTCATTTCATTTCTGAAGTTCACAAGTTTGTTCTCATATCGGAACTCGTTTCCTAGTGTCGATGTTTTCCTGGCAATATATTTTAGCCAGACACAATTAGTATACCAAGAAATACTTTTATTTTTTACTTGGTGATCAAGGGATTTGGGTTATTTGTAAAAAGGGTGTATCAGTTAGTCTTATATTTAGGACCTCATCATCAAAAAATAATTCAAAAATATACCATGGAGACATTTCACGATATTTCCTATAATTACTTTGCGGAAAAACTTTGTTGTGCCCTGATATGTCATTATTTGTGTACGTTCTTGAAACAATTTCTTTTTTCTTTACGTGGTGGTACTTTAGCCTACTAGGATGATAATAGGACATTCAAGCAATACTTCCATCATTATTATGACTTAAACAAGAAGAGCTATCTGAATCATTACTATGCTGTTGACTAACAGGTACGTTATCAAGTTCAAAGCCAATAGATTCATTCGCTTCAATTCTGCGCGTATCAGAAAAAACTACTTCAGCTCCAGCGAGTAGCTGATGTTTACTCAAATTATTTATCAATCCACCGTGATCTTTATCAGCTGAATCTTTGTCTGAATGCACCTCAGGATCAGGTGGTTCAATAAATATAGATTGAAGAGGAGGAATAAGAACTTCATCTTCTAGTATCATCAATATTTCATTCATGTTCAGAGACCTGAAAACCACCATTGCGAATCAGTTTCACACATACTATTTTGTAAAAAAGTTAATAATAAAAAAGTTATTTTGTGAATTATCTAGGAAAGATTTTTTCCAGATATTTTTAAATGGTGATGTTATGGTAGAAATATTTGAAAATTCACTTTACAAGGTGTATTGCTGTAGTACTTTTCTTTTTGTTATTAGAAATAATAGCTATAATAGCCATATCTAATTATCATCCTTATCTATCACAATTGAAAGAGATAGAAGAGCATTTGAAATAAATGTCTAAAAATAGTAATAAAAAAAAAACAAAAGTAAAATACGAGAGTAAATCAAATATAAACGGGATTCTATTTAAAAAAAAAAATTATTTATTGAAATATAAAAGGCAAATATAATTTATTTTTCTACATAGTCTCCTGCTTTAGAAATACATTTTTCTAGCAAGAAAGAAGGTTTTTTTATCTCAGCATCGTAGAATGAAGCTGGTTGTATCAGGAGCCAGTTGTGCATGAATCCCTCCATGCCCTTGTCATCTTCAAATCTTTACCCTCCTGAAGTTTCTTTAAGTGGCTCAAACAAATGAAAATCGCAGGGCAATAGGTCCAGGGCTGCAGGGAGGATGATCAAATTGAGTCCAGTGCATTTCTTCTAGTTTTGAGACCTTTAGAACTGCAGTATGAGGCTTGACATTATCGTGGAGGAGGATAGCCTCTTGAATTGGTTGGTCATATCTTTGCGGTGATATGCAGCCCTCACCTCGTTCAACAGCTCGCAGTAGTAAGCAGCATTGATTGTGCATTGCTCGTGCAAAAAATCAATGAGCAAAATGCCTTGCCAGTCGAAAAAAATGTTTAAAAGAACCTTGCCAGCTGACAGTAGAGTCTTGGCTTTTACTGGGGTTGCCTTTACTTTCCTCCGCCACTCCATACTGGCTTCATTTTGACTGGGGAGTGTAGTGGTGGACCAACATTTCATGGCAGGTGACAATCCGACTCAAAAATACATCACCTTTTTTCACAAACCTTGCTGTAAGCCTCTGACAGACCTCCAAACGTTTCATCTTCTGATCTGTGGTCAAAAGGTGAGGGAACCATCTGGCACACATTTTACGGAACTGTAGGTCGTTTGATGATCGCTTGACAGCTCCCATAACTTACTCCGATCTGTTCTACAATTTCAGATACTCTCACATGTTGGTCATACTCAAGATGTCTCAAACCGCATAAATCTTTTTGTCTGTAATGCCCGGTCTGAGGATCGTGTTCCTGATTTTCTACTTGTTCTCGTCCTTCCTTGAATTCTTTATGCCAGGTAAGCACATGAGTCCTTGACAGTGTTTGGAACCTGAACTGCGCAGTCAACCTCCAAAAAATTTCCGTCACTTGAACTCCACGAGCAAGAAATTGTATAATTATGGATTGCACAGTGGAGGGTGCACCTGTTGCTCTGACATCGTGAATGTTACTGACAAATTTGTTGAGTGTGTGAAATGGGCGGCTCTCCCCACTCCTAATGACCCCACGTAATCATACTATAAGTGTGGACCCAGTCCTACGAACCGAAGACGCTCAGGAACAAAAATTCTGTTTATATTTTATTTACCCTTGTAACTAACAAAATCAACATTGGCTAAATTAGCTGTGTAGGTGCTTAGTGGTGTCACTTGGCACCTGCTGTATTTAGTTACGTTTGATAAAATAACTATCTGGATTATTGAAAAACTAAAATGTCATGATTTTTAGGAACATTAACCAAGTAATAACACATTTGGCAGAAAAAAATTATAAGAAGTTACAAAGAAATTTCATTACTTACCTTGACGGATTTTCAATTACAACTGGAGTATAATAAGAAGCCATCAAAATGAAACATAGTCATATTAATTGGCGTATTCAAAGTAGTAATAATTATACCCACTGTTAATAATCATACAAAGCATTATTATCGTAATTTACTAACAGCACCTTCGAATTTCAGGCTCGTGGAGAACTTAAAATTGCACTTGCTGTTTGACACTCCTAGGTGTTAACAGGTCATCCTACTGGACTGGTGTAGTGGTTAATTTATCATCGCAAATCAGCTGATTTTGAAGTCGAGAGTTCCAAGGTTCAAATTGTAGTAAAGACTAGGATTACTTTTACACAAGTTTGAGTACTAGATTGTGGATATTGTTGTTCTTTGGTGGTTGGGTTTGAATTAACCACCCTTCTCAGGAGTGGTCGAACTGAGAATGTACAAGACTACACTTCATTTACATTCATACACATCATCCTCATTCATCCTCTGAAGTAATACCTTACAGTGGTTTCAGAAACTAAACAGAAAAAGAGAGGCATTAAGAGGTTAAGTTGTTAGAAGAAATGTCAGAAGTTTGCAGTAAATTCTATAATGCATTATTAAACTTTAATGATCACTTTCTAGTTTTGATAAATTTGGCTTTTTTACCACAAGCATTTTATTTATTTATATTTATTTGTAGTTTTTTTAGTCGCACTTTTATATGACTCTTGTAGTTTCGGTTCTCTCATAACCTTTTACACATTCTTAATTTTTTTTTGTGTCTTTCTCTTCCTCTTCTAACTGACAGATCCATCATTGTTATTTTTATTCTGACATAATTCTTTTTTCATTTTACGTTGGTAACAATCTCAGTCTTGTTTCTTTTAATTTTCCATCTACCTTCACTATTCCTCATTAGATTAAAAATGTTCATTTTAGTGTTATTTATTTTCATGTCATGTAATATTCCATGTTTCTACTTCATACATAAGTGCTTCTATCATAACTACTTAATGTTTATTACTTAACCACTATAAGTTTTCCCAGGTAAATTAAAGGAAAAAAATTTGTAAACTAAAATTACATTGTTTACATAGAGTTTTGAAGGTATCGCCTTTATCATATTTATTGTTATCTCATCATTGTTTATTGTTGGATTGGTATTATGTTGTGGTTGTACTCTGATAGCATTCTAATATTTAAATTATTTACATCCAAAAATTAAAAAATTCATTGGAAAATTTAAGTTTAAAAAATGTATATATTTAGTGCATTCCAAAGAGCCTTACTTCAAGCTCAGTAGAAGTTTCTTTTTGTAATTTCTCTAAATTATTTTTCCTTATTTTTATCAGTTTTCTCAGAATTCTTAAATGGTTTTTATGTAGTTTTTTCTATATTTAAAAAATAAAAGCAGTTTAAAAAAGCCGCTGCCCAAAAAAAATTGTAGTTTTTCGTTTCTCCCCCCCCAAAAGTTTGCAAGTGTTTCGTTTAGAAATAACTCAAAATAGCAGGAAATATTGATATTAACAGTAACCAGTTTGGAGAAATAACCCAATAACCTGATACACCATTTATATTACCATTTTTATAACCACTTATATTTATTTATTTTATGAATATAATCTAACCAAACCTAAGTTACACTCGCTAACCTTGACTAATTAACAGTATTGTTTTGAGTATTTAAATAATAAATTCAATAATTATTTCTTATTTAAATAATTAAAACATTACTGTTAATTAGTCAAGGTTAGCGAGCGAAGCAAGCATAGGTTAAGTTTGGTTAGATTATATTTATGATTTATGTCTATAATTATAAGCAATAATTCTTATATTTTTTATATGTAAAATAAGTTAATATAGAGAATGTCTAAAATGATCGGTATTAAACACCATGTTAATGTGTTATCTGGTTATTGGTTATTTCTTCAACGTGGTTATTGTTAATATCAATATGTCCTGCTATTTGGATTTTGGTAATATAAATGGTTATATCGGGTTATTTCTCCCACGTGGTTATTATTAATATCAATATTTTCTGCTGTTTTGAATTATTTCCAGGTGAAAAACTTGCAAACATTTTGTGGGGGAAGAAACGAAAAAGTACCAAAGATTTAAATTACTGCTGCTAACGGTTTTTTTTGTTAAATATTGACTTTTTGAAAATAGGGTTGAATTAAGTTAAGGGGTTTGAGTAATTTGTCAGTTCATCAGTTTAATTCTATTTTATAGTTTATTTTGGTCTGTGCTTATCTTGTATCAAATATACTGTGTTTTATTCTCTCTCTCTTATATGTTGTAATCTTGCTTTACAGTTTTTAGTTTCTGCCCTTCCTATCTCAATGATATAGGATATAGATATAGGATATCTCAATGCTTACCACCTAGTTTGTTTTTCTATTAAGTTATGCCACAAATAACTTTCCTCTTGTAATATCTTAAGGCCCCTTCATTTCTAATTTTATTGAATGATGTAATCTTCAACATCCTTTTGGTAATATTTTAGTCAAATAAATCTATTCTTTTAATTCATATTTTACATATAGTCCATTTGTTTTATTAGCATTAAGCACTGTGCTACATACAACTAATTACAAGAATATCTTTCTAATTCTTAGACCTATATTTCATAACAGTACCTTTCATTTATTTTTATATGAAATCTCTACTTGATTGTGCTAGTTTAATTTTGACATTACCATTTGCTTTGCATGTACTGAAACTTTCATCTACCAGGTTATCTTCTTTATTTTGGTTGAGTAAAGGTTTATGAACTTCTTGACAAATGACACAGTTACTGTAGAGAGTTATCTCTACTAACACCCAGAACATGTATACTTTATTTCATGTGCTCAATTTGTTATTGTCATCCTGAAATGCACTTTTCCATTCTTTCAATGACTTTTATATCTGTATATCTGTTTCTTCTATCTGTATACAAAATTTCTTATTTCACTTAATCATCATCTATGGCTGTAACTTTCTCATTGGTTTTGACAGTAAAATCCTTATTTTACTTCTTTTTATCAAGTTTGGCTCCCTGTTATAATGCAGGGTACTATCTTGCCCAGAATCCTACGTTATAATTATTTTATTTAATATGTTTGTGTTCTGTGTTTTCTGCTAGTAAAAAAATGTTATGTAGGATTTATTTATTTATTTTTCTGTAAATTGTGTTGTGTATTTTTTTATAGTTTTTTTTTATTTCATTTAATAGGTGGTACTCATAAACATCATAAGAAATTATTAGGGCATGGTGCCAGACGTAAACATCGTGGTCATTATCGTCATGATGGACATTATCGCAATCTTGATAATAATGAAATTGATAATGAACTGTCAACATTAACTGATCAAAATAATGATGGAATTTATAAAAGACATAAGCATCACCGACGTCATCATCGTCGTCATCATCATGGTAATCATGATGATTCAGAAGGAAGAAGTTACGGTGAACCGCCACCTTATGATGAAATAGGAAGAGATGTTAATGAAGTTTATGAAAATGAAGGAGAAGAAGAAGAAGAAAAAGAAATTGTTGATGATGAAGACAAAAAATCTGAAAGAAAACATGATAAAGATAAAAGCTCTAGAAGGCATAAACGCCATTTTCATTATCCTATTGGTCGACGTAGCAAAATAGAGAAAGGTGCGATAAATAAAATGAGAGTAAATAAGTCATTAGAAAAATTTAAATCAACTAAAAATATTTTGGTGGTGGTTTACGTTAAGGTTTAAAAAAGCTTTGGTTCTTTTTACAATTTCTTCTTATGATTTAAAACTGCATCTTTATCAACGGGTGCATGAATATTACCATTAATGTTGAAATATTAACTCTAATCTTTAATTATGGTTGAACTATAACCTAGTAAAATTTATCAAATATATTGCATAAACTGTTGGATATAATTTTTTTTTCTTTTAATAGTTGCATGGCTTCTTTTTTTTTTGGGGGGGGGGGGGTTAATTGTAAATCTTCCACAGAAATAAGGAATTTTAATGTAAGAAACAGATTTAATTTTTTTTATATTTTATGCTCTTTACCTATGTCTGAAAAATCTTATATTCCTCCAACACAGTGTCTGAAAAGTTCTAGACAAAAGTTATTAAGTACAACTATTCTGCTGCCGCTACAATCCATGGTAAATAATATAACTATTGTTTATTAATATAATTTGAATTATTTTAAGTATTTTATTCCCCTAATACATTTGTCATGATTAATGTTAAGTTGTTTAATAATTATATTTTTGTTGGTGTTCTTTTATTGTTACATGTATTTTATTGAGATTAAGGATTTATATTATTTTTTTTTGTAACATTTGTATGTTATCTATACTTGAAAATATACATTTTTATCTATAATACGAGCACTTTTGTGCTCTAGTGTTTATATTGAGTCACTTGATACAAAATGTTGTCAGTGCCATCAATTTGTTGTTTAATGTTTACCTTCACTTCATCAATAGTGTGGAAATTTTATTCATAAACTCTGTTCTTCACATAGCACCGACAAAAAAAATTTCAACTGGACAAATCTTGGAAACAAGGATGCCACTGCTCTCTGTTGACAGTTCAAACTTCTGTAAAAGCTGCACAAACAGGTGCTAATGAATTGTTTGATATGTAACTCATTGCTCCATCTTGTTAGAAAAAGCCATACTCTTTTTGTTAATCTGTTAATCGAGTGTAGATTCTTTGAAAATTTGTGTGATATACTTCTGTGTTTATAATCTGGTCAAAAAATATTGGTCTCATTACATGATTGCCAGTAACAGTGTACCGTATACTGATTTTGTCATCATGAAGTGGACGTTCATATATCTAGGAGAATTTTCAGTCATCTGATATAATTAATATGCCCAGATAAATGAAACCATGCCTCAGTCTGATGTGAAATACAGCATCAGATCTGTCTGTTCATTGACAATATTTTTAAGAAGCCAGTTGCAATAATTAAGACATTTCAGTCTGCCTGTTCTCTTAAGTTGTTACACAATACGGTTTCAAATTTAAATTATGAATAATCTTAACAGCAAGATTTGTATTTTACACTATTGTTGTCATAACTTAACATATAGATTTTTTTTGGACTAGCAGAAATTCTTCTTTGAATATCTGCTATGGCCTCTGGAATCCTATCAGAACGTTGCCTATTTTGTTTTGGATTTGAAACCAACCCTGTTGAATGTCATTTTTAATAAAATCATGTATGCTACTTTTTACTGGATTACTGGTGTTTGAAAAGTTTTTTGTGATTATTTGTTGCATTTCTCGAAAAGATACACAATACATTAGCTTCCACTGTAGGAACCCTTCCTCAATCAAATAAGGAATTTTAGAAAAGCACAAGTGCCAAGTATGAAACTATACTGGACTAAAGCATGAAAGTTTAAAACTGATAACAATAGAAGAGAAATAACATACACAACCAATAGTGGTATTAGTAGTAGCAGCATCAGTGGTCAAATAACTGCAGTTTGAACAACTTGGTTCGGTTTTAAGTTTAATTCTTGTGCAGTAGTTTACATATTATTACGAAACTGATCTACAATTTTATATATATATATATATATATATATATATAAAGTAAATTATAATTTTTATTAATTACCTTCTAGATGTTTGTACTGTATTGCTATTAGATCATTAAAAAAGGACTCCTTTAATCCATTCTTGATTGAAACAAGTACAGTGGAGGTGAGAACAACTGAATATAGATGAGTAGTAAAACTTTTTGACATAATTGGTGAACAGTTGTGAGACAATAATTAGACAGATTTAAAAATTATTTTGAAGATATTTATTCAGATTCCCATCTTTTGGATAAAGATATCATTTGTTTTGAAAACCGACCATGCCAAAATGCCTTTATCCTAAATAAGCCAAAAATGAATTAGAGTAAGAGGGTACTGTTAACAAATCATAACTAGTTAATTTATGCATATATAATACTATATTTAAAAAAATGATTGTCTTAACTAAATTTCATATATGAGTATTAATTTTATTAATGATAATGTTATCGTTCAGAAATGGCAAGCAATTTTTTAGGGTCTTGTATTATCTTTTTTAAAAATTTCAGGAAATATTAACATTTAACTGGTGCATTAAATTAAGGATAAAATTATTAATTTTTATAAAACTTATATTTATTTAACAGTATATTTCTTAAAATGTTTGGTTGTATTTCTGCAACATTTTTACAAAAAAAAAAAATTTATGTACCTAATTAAAAATATGATTTAAATCATTGCAGAACTAATTTAATAATAAACAGATTTTTCTTTATTCTGTCCAGATTAAAGAGAAGAACAAATAATGAATTATTTAGTAAAAACAAAAAAAAATTAGGGTTAATGTTACAATACAATGCGAATGTAATATGTCACAATTTATTAAAACATATTAAGTGATAGAAAGAAGCTACATCTTAAAAATGTTGAAATAATCTCTTAAAAATAGTAAACTATAAAACCATGCCAGAGAAGAAAAAAATACTGATATTTTTTATACTTTTTCAGACATGTGAAACAGTTTTTTTTTAAATAAAATAATTGTATGAGTGTTTTAAAAGGGAAATTAAGAAGTGTAGTATCATATAGAAATAAGCGCTGGGAGTAAATAAAGTATAAAAAATGATTCTAGCTTTTCAACTGATGTTGAAACTGTACATTACTATTATGATTACAATCTTAAATCACAGTTACATACTTTTATCATTATTAACATTAAATATTGTTTTATAGAATTAATATAAATAAACTGTACATACTCATCTGATATCTGATTCGGTTCACTGGTTCTGAGTACTGACTAAGGATCTCTGCTTTGAAAGTTATTCTCTGTTCATTTTTCTATTAACAATTTCTTTCTATTTTGTGAATACTTCTTTTTACCTTGCTTTTCTTAAATCTGTCTTGATACTTCTCTTCTGTTATCTTTTATCTAATGAAAAACTCCTTTGTTAAATTTTTTATTTTTTCACTTTCAAAGCAATTTACTTCTAATTCCTTTGTATTTTCCATTTTACTCATTGTCTCTCCTTGTTTTAGAAGTACATTTCTCTTGCTTTAATTTTCTGCCCTTTTCTATGTAGTTACTGCTGTCATCCATTGTCTAATACTAAAAATTATTTATGATTTGTTAAATAGTTTTATATACTTTTTTGCCATCCATCAAATAATTGGTTTGAAGCAAGTATCTACTCTTTTCTTGTCTATGCTAATGGATTCATTTAAAAATATCTGTGTTTAAAACTAATCATAATCTATTAAATTAACTTTAAATTATTGTATTATTTTAATGTCAAAATACATCTTACATTCTCAATTATATGTGCACTCTGCTGATCTTCGTGGTTTATGTAATCCATTCTATTTATTTGAGGATCGTTAAATAATTTGTGACAAATTGCAGGGCAGAAAAACTATTTATAGAATAAATAGAAACTGTCTGATGTTCAAGTTGGCATGCCATATGAAGAAAATATCAACTATTCGAAAAGAAATTCCATTTAAGACCTCTTTTGTTTATTTTAAAATGTCGGCTCCTCTCTTAAAACGTGTAATGCAGAAGAGCAGCATGGTATAAGATTTTTATTTTTATGAAGATGTAAAACCAGCTGAAAAAAGATTGATTCATGGATATTTAAGCAGTATGGTATTGACATTACAGATTTGTATAAGTGTATTTAAGAGTTTAATTTGGACAGAACAAGTGTCATGATTTTCATCATAGCAGAGAATTGATGGTTTGATAAATCCCATTAATGAATTAAAGATCTTATTCACAAGGTCAGATGTATCAAAATTTGGGTTTGCTGAAATTTTTGGTGCAAGTATTAGCACTGTCCATTCCATTTCTAAGATAAGCTGAATTACTGCGAAACATGTTCATGTTTAGTTCTAAGATAGCTGACTCAAAATAACAGACATCCAAATTCATATTTGAATGAAAATTAAACAATTTTTTAACAGAAGGTTGATCTATTTTATGATTGTTTTTAGATCACTTACTAACATGTGATGAAATTTGCATTCGTCATTGTGATCCAGAATCCAAATATCAGAGTATGGAATGAAAACATCCAATATGCCTGCCTGAAAAAATTTAGATCCTTGCTCATCAGCCAATAAAGTGCTTTGGACTAAAGGCTCAATTTATTGCAATTATTTAAAAGAAAATATAAAATCAACAATGTTCTATTGTGTCATGCTAGAAAATAAAATTAAACTAGCTATAAGGAAAACAGTTCTTGTGCATGATAACATTTGTTCATATATGACACAGGAAGCTATTCAAAAGTTGGTTCAGGAGGTGTTGCCACATTTGCCTCACAGTTACAATATCACGTCTTTAGATTTTTTTTTAAATGTAGCTGTAGGCTATGTCGAAATAATAGCGTTAGTTTCATTTTGATTAAATAAATACTAATATTTCTAATCATTTGTCTCAGTTATTCAATGACCTTGGATATCACAATTTGTTTTGTGAAATGTCAGTGTATATAATAAACTGACCTAAATGCCCCAAACTCACCTAAGAGATGTTATGTCGCTAATTTGAATAATACAACATAACTTTAAAAAAAAAAAACTAACCAATAGGACTGCAGCGATATTCTTGTTGTTCTTTGTTGCATGAAATTAGTTAACAGAACATCAGAATAATGTTTTTGAAGTGACCAGAAAATTAAATTACAAATCATTTTTCCTCAAGGTGATTTTTCGTCATCAACATGCTTTATTCATTTGTGATGATCAAGACTTACCCACAATGTTGAACATTTTATGATGAAAATATCATGCATGTTTGTTCTACATCCGAAATTCTTAACCACATTTTTACATATTCTTTTTGATCATCTTATTAACACCGTATATAACAAGAAGTTGCCTATGAACTTATATCTGCTTTCACATCTTAAACATTGAAAAATGTATTACTTTTGGCATCATTTTCTTATTCTTTTAAAACTTAAATGACGTGTAAATGAGTGTAGTTTAAATGGTCAAAAAGTAGGCTATAAGAAAGTGTCAATGAACCAGCTGATGATGACATCCACCAAAAAGAAAATAACTAAATAATTAAGATAGCCCTACCTTTTGAATTGCTAACTAATTTTTTTAATTTACATTTAATTTTCAGACTATGTGTACATTGTTTCCACAGAAAGGAGTCTGTTAATTTATGAATTACACCATCTGTTCCAGTGTTTTTATGGCTGTAAAACATGTGAAGTAGGTAAACGTAGCACTACTCACATTTCTCTCCCTGCAAGTAATGATGTCCATTACAACCAGTTTCTTTCATTGGCCGAGTAGATAATATTTGTAGGACTGAATGTCACCTGCATTTCAGCGGGTTTAGCATGCTGAAATAAATTATTTGGTGTGGTGAAGAAGTAAACAGTGAAAAATCATATAATTCTTAACTTAGTAATCTATTAATCCTGGTTGACTGATATTCTTAGGAATTGACTGTACCATTTTTGGGAATATCTGGTGTATTATAATATCATATTGCCTATAACAATTTGATTGTGGCAGCAAGCATATAAATATTCAAATTGACCAACTCTCCTAGTTTTTATTATCCTGGAATGATCCCTGATAACAATTTACTGGAAGCGGTGGTTATTTGTATCACTTCCTTTGTTTGCTGATAGAATTTTGCTTGAACCTTTATAAGTTATTTGAATGTAAATATAATTTTTGTAAATTTCTTATTTACAGTGAATTATATTATTTATTTGTAGTTAAGTAATTACAGTGTTTGTTTTTTAGGTGCACAATTTATTTCAAACAGTTTACTTTATGGAGCAGAAAAAGCAAGTCAGTTAATTAATTACAGTACGCCTAAAATTATGGAAAAGGTGACACCAGAACCTACACCACGTCAGATACCACATAATGTAAAAAAAGGTGTCGAAGTTGCACGTAACGTTTCTGGAAGTGCTGTTGTTGTTACTGGATATGTTGGTTAGATATTTTTCTTATTAAGAATTATTAACATTAAAAAATAATTCACCAAAATTTGAATTTAAGAGAATGTTCTGGATGTATTAATTTAAGATAAACGTTGATTTATAGTGGATGTAAAGAAGGAATATTGTATGACACGGCACATTTTTTTTTTTTTTAACCTCCAGGACCACCATTGTTAGATATTAATTCAAAGGATGGGATGAATGATAATTTTTGTAGCATGTGTAAATCCCATTCCTGACCTGGATTTGATCCCAGGACCTCTGGATGAAAGGCCAAGATGCTACCACTCATGCCACGGAGGCCGGCAATACAACTCATATTAATAATAGAAAAACGAACTGCGACATATATCTGTATCATTAAAAAAAAAATTAAGTTCTAATAAAGTGGCAGTAAAAACTAAGTAGTTAACAGTTAAACAGACTAAGTAGTAATTACAGCCAAAAACCCAGTGGTTAATAGATGTGATGGTTTACTTACTTTGATGAAGTGTTGTTTATTATGATGGAGTTGACCACTTTTTTAATAAAAATTTCCCATCACAGTAATGTATGTATTGCTCATCACATTAAAATCAATACACACTGCACACTTTAATGCATTATTTTAAATTTAAGGTAGTTTTAAGTATGCTGGCTGTTATTAGATAAATATTTAAAATAATTTTTGATGGAACACAATTAGCGATAAACTAATTTTACTGACACTTTCATTATAGTTTATTATTCATATATACAATCTATTTTAAAGTATGGCATTTATTGCCTGAGGAAGCAGATAATATTCAACCTACTTTGAAAGTCAAAAAGAAAATATTCAGAGCATTATACCTTATGTTCACAACAGAGCCATTTGTAATCCCGTTCTCAGAGATTTAAACATCTTGATCTAAAATTGCCTATTTATTCTTTATATTTGATACCTTTTTCTCTCAAAACCTAATTTTTTACAATGTAACCATCAAATCGTAAATAGATATATTTTTAGATTGTCCACTCACTTTTTGCCTTGCTGTTTATAAAAAAAGCCCTCGCTAAAAGAAAAAAAAAACAATGACATAATAAGTTAGTTAGATATTTAAAGTTAGATTGTAGTATTTTAGAAAAATGAAATAAATTCTGTTGTAAGTATTGACTATGAATATTTTCAATTGAAATTTTTAAAATATTTATTAGAATCTAAAATTATTTATTTTCTGAATGATCATCATAAATCTTATATTACAACTAGAATATAAGAACAAATTGGTGGTATAGTTTACTTATATCCACTCAGTGCTGCTAAGGAGTCAGAAGTATTATATATATATATATATATATATATATATCTTACAACCAAAAGGAATTTGAAAATAGATTGCTGTTACAGCTTACTTGTACCACATATAGGCCATAATACCAAACAGCATCTGTTCACTCACTGTTTAAGGAGCTCAAGAATTAGTTTTAAAATGTAAATTACTTTATGATTTGTTAGTTTGAGCAAAATAATGTATTTTTGTTTTGCATATTTTCTTTAAACAGCTGGAAAAATTGGAGATGCAACAATGGCATTAGGAAGGTATTTAGGACCACATATACAAAAACATGGTACTACTTTATTAAGTACTGCTGGTGGTATGGATGAAAAAGTGGCATCAGAACGTGTTAAAAGTGTACTTGAAGTTACAGCTGGTGCTGTTGAAGGGTTTAGTACTGTTTATTCTGGATTAGAACAATCTGCTTCAATATTAGGGCAGAGTTTAGCTAATAATACTGTACAGCTTGTACAACATAAGTGAGTATTACATTTAAATTTATATATATATAAAAACTAGTTGAAGTACCTATTTCTATACAGGTAAATACTTCTTTGCCTGTAGAACAAGTTTTTAGCTCCATCTTTGTATTGTCATTTCCAATAAAAACTCATAATTCAAAATGTCGTTTATATAATCAAGTCAGTTTGTAATTCAATCTAAACATAACTGTTTTCAGAAAAGTGAAGACTCTGAATTCAGCTTGTGTATATTCTTTATGTTTCTTCAAACCTTGCTTATAACCAAATTCACAGATTTTTTATGTTTTCTTTTTTATTTTACGAAAAACATTCTTCAGGTGTCCACATAGTAAGTTTCTTCTAGCTAACTTAATTACAAAAATGTTTTCCTTTTTTGTTATCATTAGTGTTTGATTGTAAGCTTAATAATACAAAATCTGATGCATTCTAATAACCAAAGAAATCTTTCTCAAATATTTCTTAGAGAACTGTAGTTAAAAATATTATATAAAATT
The DNA here is from genome assembly GCF_047948215.1 of Lycorma delicatula. Classification (NCBI taxonomy): domain Eukaryota; kingdom Metazoa; phylum Arthropoda; class Insecta; order Hemiptera; family Fulgoridae; genus Lycorma; species Lycorma delicatula. Next base: position 8,785,690 of record NC_134465.1, read on the forward strand.
TCCACATTCCAAAGAATTAGGTAAGGTTCCGCAATAATCTTTTCTCTTATATACTTTTCCTATTTTTTTCAAAATATAGTTCTTTTGATGCTTTACACAAATTACTTTTTAATACGAGTTGTTTTTTGTTGGCTTACCCATATTTTAAATAAAAGTAACATATTCTACTGATGTAATAATAATAAAAAAAAAATGATCTCAAAATATGGTATATGACGTGAACAGTAATCATTTTTGCTTACTTTTTAAAGATTATTTTATAAATACATCTACCAAAACAGTTAGTGAAGAGTGAATTGCATGGTTGTTTACATTATTTTTTGTACAGATATATTCTATTACAGATATTCCTAGTTCTGTATTATTTTACAAAAATTAAAACTGAAGTATTAAAGTACAAAGCTTTAGTGTGTGTGTGTGCATGCATATGCATGTATGCATACATATGTGGGTGGGTGTGCTTGTGCATGCATGTGTGTGTACTTTTATAACACTTTGCTTGTCTCATGTTACTTAAGTAAGGTTTTAAGCAGTGGCACTTTGAGGCATACTCAAATTAACATCGGTATAACCATTTTAATAATGGCCAAAACTTAGTTGACAGTGACCATTTACTGGGAGAACATTAACAAGAAGAAATCCAGATATCATTATCAAAGTATACAGTTTGGTAATATAAGACTGTGACTTTTACTACTGTCCCAAGAATTTGCTGACATTTGGGTAGGTGGGTTCAGCACATACGACTTGGTTATGTGCAGAGTGGTTGCAAAAGCTATTCCAATGTTGTGTTTGTGAGAGTGGAAAGATTCGTGCTAGAGTGAAGTATAGCAAGATTGTACGTCTCACTTAAGGAGCTGCTAATAAACATTATGGTGTGTCAAGGTTACATTGGTGCTGTGTGTATACACACAGTTTAGTTACTGGTATGGCAGAGCTATTAACAAATTATATAATTGCAGTTTTATGCAGCAGATGTAAGTATATTTAAAGTGATTGATGGTATATTAGTGGTGTTTCTGTTTCAAAGACCTAAAAGTTGCCTGTTTATAATAAAACATTGTGTTCTTTATGGCCTGCTTACTCTTGTTTTACAAACTGTTGTTTCTTTAGTTTTATTTGCTGTACAATATCATTGTCATCTAATATATTAAACAGTGAAGTTTAGTGGTGGGGACAGAAGAGAGTTATTGGGGGAAAGTAAAAACGTTGTTCATTGTTGAGAACTAGTTTTCACTTTTGGCAGTTTTACTTACCTGAGAAAAGTGTTGTAGGGATTTAGAATGTGTTGGAGGACCTTTTCCAGCTTTATTTAACAACATAGTGTTTTGTCTGCCCTTACTAAGGATTCTGCTCATAATTTTGTTTATTTGTAACTGACCATTTCTTAAGTGAATTTTTCTGTATAAATCTTAGGAAAACAACACATTTGTTTTATAAATTTAAGGATTAGAATTTTTTTATTGCTTTATTAAATATATCAGTATATTAATATAATTGTAATTTCAGTGGTTAAAAATAAATACTATCAAATTAAATAAATACTTTTATTTATAAAATTGTTTTATTTTTGTAAAAAGTACAATTTTCCTAATTGTAGTGGAAATAAAATTTCAAATTTATCAGGTAAAAAAATACATAACTAATATACAAATGTTGTTTTTTATATGAGAAAGTTACTTTACATTTTCAATATACAACTGCATATTTGTAATGACTCAGTATAGCAAATACAGTTAATCATTGTCAAGGAAGCTGTTTCACATGTGCAAAACCAGAATTTTAGTACATGAAGTTATCACATTTTTTTTAACAAATATGTAGTAAATATAAATACATAGTAATTTCTACTACAACTCCAAAAATATAACAAAAAAGAATTTGCTCCTTGTTGGAGATATTCAATGAAAGTATTAAATTGTAGCTGGTCAGTGGGCCCCCTAGACCCTATTATATACATTATCCTCATTCTTGTGAGAATAATACTGATAAATGACAATTAAAACTGTTCAATTTATAAACCTCAGTGTTGTAATTTCTTCAGAAATTACAATGATTGACCAACAGTTTGGTCAGTACAGAATCCAAAACTTTGAGTGATCTGAAGTATGCAGGTTTCAGATTAGTCAGACCTCATTTTAAAAATATTAGTTATAGCTCCTTACCTGTCCTTCATACAAGTAAAAATATATTTTCCATGGTTCTTAGTATTACCTGACAAACACCACAAGAAGGAAGTGACTATACTTTCTCTTTTTTTCTTTTGCTTTATGTTTTTACTTTTTTTTTTAGAATAGTTTGTTAACAACATAATCTAAAGAATGGACTTTTATACTACTGTATAGAAGTAAAGCTGTAAATACTTTTACAGCTTTCCTCTCTAGACTATGTATATACAATTTGTTTTCACCCAAAGACCTGGAGCAAGCCATATACAGTTGCCTATGCAAAAAGCATTGTTTCTCCAAATGGAGATCAGCCACTTGAAGCATCTGCCCTTGTGAATTCTTTATTGATAACAAAAAAACAACTGTAAGTGGAAACTGGAGGCGCTTGATAGTGAAGGACAAGTTTAAAGTAATATACACTGTACACTGTCATACGTTTAAAGCTACTTTTCTTTTTAACAAAAAGATTGAAAAAGATGACGAGACCTTTTTAATACAAAATTTAATTTCAAACAACGCAAGTGGTTTCTGATTTTAATTTGACCAACAATTTGGTCATATTAAAGTTGACGAGGAACATAAATCTGATTGTTATTGCAAGCCATTAAAACATCCACCATCTTGAAACAGTGTAACATTTTGTAACAGCACTAGTCCTATCTACTTTTCAAGTATAAAAACTATGTTCATACAAAATTTCAGTTTAATTATTTCAATAATTTTTGCATAAAAGAATAATAGACTCAAAAATATCATCAAAATTTTATGTATGTAATAACAGATAGATCATTGCAATTTTATCCTATATTGCTCATTTCCTTTTTTCCTAATATTCTACTCCCAGAAAGAGATTAGGTTGTTTTAGAACAATCACACTATGATGAAACAGTTTATTTTTTGTTAAATGCTTCTTGTTTTATTGTATTATTGCTGAATTTCTTCTTTCCCATGGTTTTATGTGAATAAAAAGTGGATATTCTTTAAAAATAATTTTTCTTGAATTTGTTATTTATCTTTTTTAGGTATGGACAACCAATGGGTGAAGTAACTGGAAATACTTTATCTACTTTTGGTAACGTACTTGCTGCTCGTAATAATGTTAAAATATTTACTCCTAAAGGTTTAGCTAAAAGAACAGCAAAAGATACAGGTAAAGCTGTTATCCATGATTTTCGACAAGAATTAAGAAATGATCAACATAATTTAAATGAAATAAACAATGATAAATTTGATTTGGATAAATTTGAAAAAAGTAATCAGTTAGATAAACCTGGACCTTCTAATTAGCTAAATATTTTTTTTTATTACTCAGTTGTTTATGTTATTATAGACTTAATATCAAGTACTTGGAATAAATACTGTATTTCCTGTGTTTGATATGTAGAAGTGTCACAAAATTCACAGCTAATTTTGTTTTTTTTAATAATATTAGTACGAAATCAGATTATTTCTATTTGATACTCTTTTCTGATAATGTAATTTTTCTTTATTTATTATAAAATTATAATGGTAGCAGTAACTATAAAGTTGCATCATTAGTGATGTAAAATTATTATTAGAAAATATTCAGTCTAAACCTTCATTCTATACATAATAATCTGTAGAATACAGATTTTGGTTATTTATTTACTTTTTGTTAAAGAAAATTATGATTTTTTGGTATGTACTTTTTGTATAAGATTGTAATTTATTAAAATGTAACACAGCCGATTTGTATTAAACATGTTCAAATTCTGAATTTTTTTTCTGTATATGAAACTGCGATGGTTTACTAGTAGAATAATTTATGAATACTTGAAAATTATTTTAGTGAAAAGCTGGATTGTTTTATTTTCTGATAAAGAACTTAATGTTAGTAGGTAATGGGAGATGGATGTGGGTTTCCAAACTTCGCAAGCTCCTTAGTATAAATAATCTAAACTGTTAATCTCTCCTGTTAATACAGATCTTGGCCGTATTGTATTATATAAATAGGAAAAAAAATTACACTGTAAATATTAAGAAGTACATCAGTTGGCTAATTTTCTTGGAAAACTTAGGAAGTTTAAAGGACGTTAAGCCCAACTTCACTTATAAAATTTTTGAATTGAAGCAATAGTAACAACATTTTTTTAAATATCAAACAAACAGCTTATACTTTTTATTATGTTGATATTTAAATTTGTATTGATGTCTTGTACAAAAAAAATGAATTTTTTGTGACTGTTTCTAAAGGTATGGGATAATTCATGCTAATCTCACATTTATTTAACATATAAGATAAAAAATTCAGTAAAACCTCTCCTACTCTTATGGAACCAACTTTTATTTTTACTACTGGTCATTATTGTTTTGCATTTTTGATTCATTCTCTTATTCATAATTCTGAAATAATATAATTTACATATCGTTACCCAGTAATAATTTTTCTCAGCTTTTTGAACAATTTTGACAGTAATGAAGAAATTTACATAGATTTTATATAACAGAAATATAGATTCTACTCAGGGAAATACAGTATATTTAAAAACAATGATCTATTTCATTTTTTTTTAGTCCATTTTCGTAAGTCTCCTGGATTACATTAGTGGTGAATACAAAATATATTGTGGTTATAGGGTTTTTTATATTTACAGCCATATAATTTTTAATTTATGTATATCGGTAGAGTATAAATATATTTTAGTTATAGTTGTTTGTGTACCATATTCGGTGTAAGAGTTATCCTGTTGGAAAATAATTCTTGTGATACAACAAAGGGTATGTACCTACCATCATGTCTTATCTTATTGATAAATAGGTCAGTAATAATAATAAAATCCCATTAGATAAAGTTTCAGTATCATAAAATTTATGATGTTTTTATTTTCTCACAGTAATTTACAACAGCATAGCTCATTTATCAAAAACCTAATATAGTTGTTAATTTTGATGTTTATGATCTTTATAGTTTTTATTTGATAATAGAGAATTTCTGAATTTGTTTCTATAATTAATAACTGTATTTATGTCTCTTTATTGATACATTGTGCTGTTAATAAATAATATAATTAAATACATAAACATTTTGATAATTTGCTACAAGTAAATATGTGATTTATATTAATGAGATAGATATCAGAAATTACGGAGTAGCTGTGTGTGGTACTTCAGTTGTAAATCAGCAATCTCTGAATTTTTGCAAGTTATAGCCAGATAATAACTTTTACAAAAATTGATTCTTTGTATCTAAGTTCAGTGAAATCTGTCTTGTTGAAAACAGTTTTGTAATTTAGTAACACAACTTTTATAAGTCTTACATCAAAACCAGAGATGAAAACATATAAATGATTCTTTTTCACTTATAAATTTTAATTATTTATATTACAATGTTGCATTTATTAGAAGTTGATTATTTTGATAAAATCTCATTGAACAAATACTGTATATATTTTGTTTACAACTGACTGGGATTAAGAGAATTTGGCACTCTCTCTTGGCAGGCATCATTTGCTGCCAAGTAATTTGCCAATGCACTCAAAGTACTATTCCTTGATTTCTTTTTATCTAGTGAACATACTCATCTACTATACGAGGTTTGTCCCAAAAGTAAGTGTACTGATTTTTTATTTATTTATCTATTGGCCTTACCTGAAATTACAAGTTATCTCCTTTGAAGTGTGACTTGGGAAGTTACACAGCGGTTCCAATGTTTCTTCCACTGTTCATAACAGTACTGGAAGTCATTGTTACAGTACTGGAAGTGTGTAGTTCATCGGTTACATTTTTTTTTGTTTTCCATTGTTCCGAAATGATGACCCTTCAACTTCAATTTCAATTTAGGGAAGAGGTAGAAATCACATGGAGCTAGATGTGGGCTGTAGGGAGACCGTGGAAGAAAGGTAATGCTTTTCTTTGCTAGAAATTCTCAAATTGAAAGCAAACTCAGCTGGTATGTTAATGTGGTACAGCACCCAATCATGTGCAATCTCTGTTTAGACTCGCTGGACCCGTGTTCGAAGTCTTTCCAAGATATCTTTGTAAAAGGCATTATTAACTTTCTTTCCTGAAGGTACAAATTGTTTGTGCACAGTGCTACAGCTGTCAAAAAAACAATGTCATTGTTTTCATCTTGGATCTGCACATGCGTGCTTTCTTTGGATGAGTAGAACTTTTTGTGTGCCATTCTGAAGTTTGCAGTTTTAGTCTCGGGGTCGTATTTAAACACCCATGATTCATCGCCTGTTATTATTTTATCTAAAAATTTGGCTATATTTTGAATCTTTCCAGTAAATCTTAAAAATATTTCCACCCAGTTTGCTTTTTGCTCCACAGACAAGTTTTTTGGTATGAGCTTTTTGAACAAATTTTTTGCATGTGCAAACGATCTGTTAAAATTCTATGAACTGCATTTTTATCCAATCCTGTTTTTTCTGCAATCATCCTGATACTCAATCGGCGGTCTTTTGCCATGACAGCTCGTACCACTTCTACATTTTCATTAGTGGTTGATGAGGTTGGTCTTCCAGAAGGGAGGTTTTGAAGGCTTTGTGCCACATAAAAACCTTAGTTCTCAATAGAATGGCATCTCCATAAACTTTGGTTAAAGAATCAAATATTTCTGGCAGACTTGTTTGGTTTCACGCAAATGATAGTGTAATGTTGTTCAATATTTTCCTTCATCGCAAATGTAACGAGAGTATAAAACACGAACAGCAATAGCGCATAACTGACTCAACCGATCCAGTTGAAACAAGTATGCACATCCAGCCAAAGTTATACATCAAGGACGTTTTACATTAACCGTTCGTCCTTAGGAAAATCAGTACACATCCTTTTGGGACCAACCTCGTATACTAGGATCACTAATCTTTAAAAGGTTCTTTGACTAATGCTGATATGTCTGGAACATATACATATTCCAGGTAGTCATGTTATACTACAAAAGCCTCATCTTCAATAAATAAACTATATAACTGCAGTTTAATAGGTGGCTGAATGGCCTCCAAGCAGCTTACTTCTTCAAATGCCTAAGTATGATTTACATAACTTAACATTAAACTTCCCTAAAATAGGTAAAACCCAATACTCTCCTGCACCAGCTGTATTGCTGCTTCATCTGTACATTGCCCCAAATTGCAACATTTCTAACAGCAAGATAAAAACTCAATTTGTCAGTGAGTACAGGAAATGACAGAGATATATAAATAAAGAGTATAATAAATGACGCTGAAAACTTGTTCATGAAATTATAATCTTTGTCAAATTTCTTATTTCATAATCTCATTTCCTGTCAAGAATTTGGTATTTTTAATTATATAACTTGCTTAAATTAATTAAATCTTCTAACATTAGCTGGTTCAGTGAGAGAGAATTCATCATAGACTTTGTGGTTTTATCAACTTTAAAGTCTGATTGGCCCAATTCACTGTGTTTGTTTCCTTGGAAAATTTGATTTCAGAATGCTTTTTTGAATTTATTTACTGCACTTTTATTTTTTAAATTGATAAAGAAGTATTATTTTGGTTAATTACATTTTACATTACATTTTTTGTTCTTTTTTTGGTTAATTGTCCTTACTGATGTAATCGAGATAAATAAGTTTGTAGAATGGAGATGGATCAGTATCCAGAAAAAACATTAGAAGCAAAGTATAATGGAAGAAAAACGACTGCAGTGAGAAGGATCATGGAGAGTAGGAATTTAACTTGGACTGAAATTAAAGAAAAAAGTGGTGTTTACTTAGTAATAACTGCTCCTCAAGGTACAAAAGAATGTGATGCAAGATACAAGTCTTCCTCCATTATTTTATGAGAGAGAGCTATACATCTTAATTTATATTTTTCTTCCTTTAATTGTAATCATTCTGTTTGTCCATTTATCCACATTTCTCAGGAAATTTCTTTATTTCTATTTTTTGTAGCATCTTTCTGAAAAATTAATTTTTTTGCCTTTAATTCATTTTGTTTTGTACAAATTGTTACTTATCTCAGCTCCTAATGTAAGAGTCTACATAAAATATATAATTTTTGTTATATTATTTTTACATTTCTGTACTATTTCTGGTTAGAAATACATCTTGCATATACAGTTAAGGATATTATTTTTTAACAACTTGCCTGTGTTTATTGCATAGCAAATTATCGTTATTTCATTATCTATCCTTATATAAAACAATATGTGATGTGATAATAATATTACGCTTCTAAAGTGTGTATAATATAATTCACAGAATTCGTAAATTTTATATATATATATATATTAACTTAGCAAAATCACCCTCGAAAGCACTTTTATGAAATAACAATAAGCATAAGGTAAGAAGCACTATTGCATTCTGTATCCTTGATGGTAAACTGTTTTATACCTTTGTCTTTGATATATATACAAATTAATATTATTGATAATACTGAGCAATTACTTTATCAACTGAAATTTTTTTATATTTTAATATACCATAATAGATATACTTAGGATAAAGAAAACAAGATATAAATATCGGAAAACAGGCTTGGACAGCAGGTGACCCATGCAAGATCGAAGTCTGTACCATGTTATTAGTACACTCATTATAGATTTAACTAATGGTGTAACCTGTTCAGATGCTAATCTGTTGTGTGGAGGGAGGCTAGGTTTAACATTAACGGTTAAGAGTTTTGTATAGAGAGGAATGAACCATAATCTCAATTTAGTCATCACAGTCAGACCTGAGTAAGTTGACTTACCACTTGTTTTTGGTGATTATCTGTTGTACGTGACTGAACCATCGTATAATTTTCTGACTAATAACATGGAATATGTGATATAGTCTCTCTCCATGGTGACTATATTTCCATTTAAACATAAATTCGGTCAAGTGTAGTGGTGTTAGAATCCACAAAAGTGTAACTTTGATTCTAACTGTAACCTTAAACCATCCCTTTCTCACTTTTCTGTACAGATCCCTTTCTGTACAGATTAGCATCTCCGATAAGTCTCTGAATTGACAGGTTCACTGCCAAGAGAGGTTCATCTCTCATTATGCTTTATCTCTCAATATCTCTTATTATTTTTTCTCTCACTATGCTAACCTAAATTTCTAAGGTGAATTTTAAGCCTGACCATCATTTTTGCTACCTATATATTTTTTTTGTTTTAACTCATCATTCAATGAATTTTTATGTTACATATAATCTACAGTATGAAATTTGTACTTAACAAACAAATTTTATCTAGAAAAAAGTGAGAGATAAATTCATATCTCATTGCGATGGAGGTTATATTATAGATTCTGACATTTATATATTACAAAACATTTAATTATGAAAAAAAGTATATTAAAAACGATGACCAAAAAATGTTTAAAAGTACATTATAGGAAAGTATCCAACCATACTTAAAATAACTTTCTGAATTTTTTAACCCAAATCAAATCAGTATTTAACCCAAACTATTACATTAATAATAATAAAAAAAAAAAAAAACAAGAAAAATAGTCCAATAGTAAAAAAGCTTTAAATTGTAAAAGATATTGTTGGCTTTTTTACTTAAGTTTGGAAATATGTTTTTCCAAAAAGCACTCAACACACATGTTGACTTCATAACCACTGCACTTTGTTTAGACTTGGTTTTCTTTGTGCATTTTGTCTATCATGAGGAGTATATTTTCTTTGTAGCATAGTTTACACCGAGCTGGTTTTGGAGTTTTGATTATTTTGTGGTCTTTGGGAACAATAGTTTGCATTTGCATCTTATTTTTATAAAATTTTGTTTCAACTAGCTGTTCCTTGAACTCTGTAATAGTTATTCTTCTTTCCAGTTAACCGTTTTAAAAATGTTTAATGCATTAATGATAGCTATGGTGAGTAGCAAATCAAGTAAAACTTTCCTATACCATTTAAGGCTTCTTCTTAATGGAGTACTGTAAGATCCCATCTGATCAGTATAGACAGTTAATGACTTACTTCTATTATAATCTATGATAGCTTGAGGCTTCAGAATTTCATTATTTTTACTTTTATGACTCATCATTTGGTCAATATCTTTGTTGAAATCATTAAAATGTCTCTTTTATCCTTCCACTTTAAGATAACAATATTGTTTTTATTTTGATGAGCAATCATTTCTCCAAATTTTAATTTGGTACTAACAACATCAGGTGGATTTAATTTCCTTTTTTTGTTAGCTGTACCAACCAAATGTTTGTCGCTATTTAGTAGGCTTTCGGCTAAATGAACACTGGTATACCAGTTGTCTGTGTACAGTTTTCTTCCACAGTTAGTGCAAGGCTCAACAAGTTCGAACATTACTTTCTCGGAAACTTGCCCATCAGTGTTTTTATATTTCTTCTCTTTACCGCAGTATATTTTGTATGCTAAAGTGAATTAATCTGTAGCACAGGGTTTAAATACTTTTATACCATATCTATAGTGTTTATTTTTTAAATATTGTTTGAAATAAATGCACCCTAAAAAAGGGATAACACTTTCTTCAATGCACATACATTCCTCTGAGTTTAAGGCCATTCTAAAATTAAAAACTACTGCATTAATTATAGACCTTTTTTTTTGTTTGTTTTACCTCTGGGTCCGCAGTCAAGCAATTCATTCTGCAGAGGATGAGATGATTGTTTTGTAGTGTGTGTGAAAAATGCCTTGCCTGACTGGGATTCAAACCTAGGACCTCTGGGTGAAAGGCCAACACTACCACTCGCACCATGGAGGCCGGTGTCGACTATAGACCTAACTTTGTGGAGTCTATCATCTAGATTATTGGCACAGTGCTACATGCTCATAATTAATTCGAAAGGATTTTGTCTCATTATACGGGGAAGTGGTGTACAGAACAGTCTTATCATTTCTTCACTAACATCTGATTGTGGGTAGGGGGTTCAGTTCCATGTATAAAACTGTTCCTAGAAACATAGTTATCCCAGGAATATGAACCCATATATGGATTCTTGCATTTGATGGTATTACAGGTCTAGCTGGATAACATTTGTTGTTGCGCATACCAATTTGTTCCCCACAACGATCTGATCTAATATTTCATTGGTTACAAGTAATTTCCAAAACTCATGTGGAATAAGTCACCCGTAGTTTCAATAAGATACAGGTTAATGCCAAGCAGCTCATCATTTGGATTATAATCAAATATATTTAGATCAATACCCTAAGTATTGCTTGGATTTGAATTGTCCTGAGAGGTGGGAGTATCATCAACAATTTAAACATTACGTAAATTTACATTTTCATCTTCATTTTCAACATTACCTAAATTTACACTCTCACCTTCAAAATTTACTATTTTCCCATTATTGTTACATTGCCATGAAGGGTCATAGTCAGAATCATCTCTGTAAAGACTCTCAGTGTCGCCAACCTGAGACAATGGTTCGTCAATCTGAGTGGAAGGCTCATCCAACACCATCAGAGCGATATGCAGTAGTTCTAAAATAACACGAGATAGTAAGTAGGCCTAAGCTGTTTTGTAGAACTCACTTTAGAAACATTACTCTTGAAACACAAAAGCAGTAGACTGTTAGCAAATAAAACTAATAAACTTCTACAAATACAGTTAATTAAACATAATGCTGTTTCAATTTCTGTAAATAGTAATGAATAAAACAAACATACAAATAAACACGTAAGTTTATTTTATTTACACTTCACAGTATAGGTTGAGTGGGAAGGCAAGAAATCTAATGTTAACCAAGCCAAAGTGTTTTGCCAACTGCACAAACCTAAATTGTCTTAAGATTTTAGCCAGAAAAATTAAAAAAAAAAAAACAAATATTGTATGGAATATAGTACCTAATAAAAAAAAAATATTATAAAAATTTGATGGCCTATAATAACTTTATAAGAATTATTGCTGCAATACTAAAAATATTTTTGAATTCTACATCTTTTTCCTAGTTGCATGGCACATCAAATAACATTGACAGAGATATTGAAATATCCCTTGCACTTCGCATGATTGTTAAATTTTCTTGACTGGTGAGAGACAATTTCATCTCTTGGCAATGAATACACTCATACTACTGAGAAATGAATTTGTCTCTCAATTTTTCTTTTGGCAAGTTACAGTTTTTATCGTGATAGTGAACCTGTGACGTTTGCGATTTCTCATAAAAGTGGTAGCTAATTGATTTAGAGAACTGATTATGTAGTGCAGACTTTGACTTTCTGAATCAGCAAGTAACTCATTGTTCAAACCTGCTTTCTGACATTTAGATCTAATGTTTTCCTGATTTTAATCATACTTATGATGGTATATTAAAGTATGAACAAAATTGATGCAGTGATTGGTCAGAATTACCATATTATTTATTATAATATTAATTAATATTATTTGTTTATAATAATTTAAAAAAAAATAGAATAATATTTTTATATATCAAATATATAAAAATAATTTTTTTTTTTTTTATTTAGTCCAATAATAATTAAAAATGACTAGTTTTATTTTGGCAGTTTTAATTTACACTAAACTGTAATATTTGTTGAAAAAAATTTATATTGTTCTTGGAACTTCATGTTATTTATTAGTTTAAGAATGAATTTATCTATGATTTTAAATTTAAATTATCTTGTCTGTTTTATAATATTTATAGTACTTACTTATATTTATAATATTTATGTAGCTAAAAAGTCTCTCTCTTTCTATAGAAAACTAGAAAGTTTACCTATTGCTGACATAACTCAAGTAATTCCTTACATTATTCAAGTGATTAAAGACATTCTATGAATTCTTTATAAAATGAATTCTTCAAAAATATACTTGATTTTCATTATTTATTGCATAAAGAAAAGATAAAGTGAGTGTACTGGGCACTATTATGTTTTTGTCAGTATGAATTTAATAAATTACTTTATCATGTAAAATATTTAGGTTATAAAATTATATTATATCATCAGAATTAAGTGATAGTTAATTTAAAATCAAGTAATCAGATATCAGATCTAGCAATAGAACCAATGCCTGAACAGATTTGTTATTGATGATTGCAGCAGTGTTATTTGTGTATCATGTAGGTTTATTTAAGTAATTTTAGTTACATTGTTTGTATTGTTTAATACCTGTACTAAATATAAAGTTATTTTGTCTTTTTAATGTTAAAAAAGTAAAAAAAAAAAAAAAATTAACTAAAAGAGGCAAAATATGAGAATTTTTGGATGAAGGAAAATGGAACAGGATGGGGTTAATATATTTTTAAGAAATGTTATTTTTCTATTGAAAAACATTTGCTGAATATGTTTTTTATGGAATATGTTTCTAGGCAAAAGAAGTATGTTTCCTTTAAAATTGATTAACATTCTTCTTTTGCAGTGAAAACATACTCAATAAAATATGGATATATATATATATATATATATATATTGGTATTGAGACCAGTTATTGGTATTTGTTCCTCTTTTTCTCCTTTCAGGAGTTTCTGTGTGTAAAAAAAGAATGAAACTAATTTCACAGTAGTAGATATAATTTGGTGTGAAAAGTATAATAATTAAGTTATCATTATTTATAAGTGCATGAAAACTACTGTTATATAACAACTACATACACGCTAGGGTATCTTAATCAAGTTTTCATCATTAAGTATTAATTGAATTGACACCAATCTTTTATTATGTACTGATGATTTCAACCCATTGAGCTTAGAACAGCATACAAAACCCTACTGCAAGGTAGTAATAGGTAAGGTAAATAAAAATACAGTTATTAATCTCTGTCTACTGACTTTAGTTAAGATATTGTTTATTATTCTTTGTTTCTTACAAGGAGAACATATTAATTTATTATTTAACAGTATATATTGCAACTTTTATTATGGTTGTGATAGATGTAATGCATCTGAGGTACAAGCAGCGCTAGTTAAGAATTGTTCTGTTAATGACATTCACTATCAGTTAAATCTTATGGTGAACCAAGTAAAAATATCTGTTGTCTGGCTAAATTATGATCTGCATCTTGGTCAGTTTGGAATGCTAATATGTAACAGTCTACATGATTTGTTTATACATAGTTTTTCAACTCTGTAAAGAAGGCAACATGAACTTCTTTACTTCTCACTATTCCTAATTAGCATGGCATGAGTTCTTGTTATTCTTAAGAATGACTATAATTATCAAGAGTATTTGAAATTTAATGTTAGATCCTGTACAACTGTTCGGTCTTGATAACCATTTGGTAGATATGTTTATTTCTATGTAATTGCTCATAGTATACCATTTGCTGCAAGTTGCACACTGAGTTCACATATAATATTTTTCAATCAGGTTTTTTTAATTTTATTTTTTGGGATCATGTGTTTACTTGTAAAAGTACTGTCCCTCTTGAAACAAACATATATTCTGTGTTGCACAGATCTAGTTACCATTAAGAACTAGTGTGTTTTTGTTCTATGTTATCCACTCTTAGTTATATTTTTATTTGAAGAAAAGAGTAAATAAATTATCTAAAATTTATATTATTTTATTATCATTTCACCTTCATGAAATCTGCCCAAAATTAGCTTTGTATGGTCTGGTAACTGAGCTAACAACATCCCAAAACCGCTTGGTTATGAAAGTCTCTACTGTATAGAGACTTATACTGTATGGTACTTACATATTAGCCCGCCAACCATAATCAAAATGATCCTGTAACTTTGAAAAAACTTCAAAGTTATGGGATCATTAACATATTAAAAATATAAGCACTATTGCTTATAATTATAGATATGGATTAATGTATAGCTAACCTAAGCTCGCTAACCTTGACTAATTAACAGTAATGTTTTGATTATTTAAATAGTAAATAATTGCAATAATTACTGAATTTATTATTTAAATACTCAAAACATTACTGAATTAATTATAGTCAAGGTTAGCGAAGCCAGTGTAGGTTAAGTTTAGTTAAATTATATTTATAAAATAAATGAATGTAAATGGTTATAAAAATGGTAATATAATGGTTTTATTGAGTGATATTAACAATAACCCAAAAGTTTGCAATTTATTGGTCGACGGACTAATACGTAAGAACCAGTATTATTAAAATTAAATAAATTCTTTATAATAATATTTCACATAATTTGGCTGTGGTAATTATATTAGTATGTTTAAAAAATCTTATTGGCTGTTTAGAAATAAAATATCGATATATGATATTCTATCACAATTACAATAACAAAAAAAAGTGTTTAGATGTAATTTTTTGAATATAGTTTGTCCATAAAGGGATTTTACATCTTTTTTGGCAGTAGGTATTTCATTTGCCTGCCAATTTTGCCAAGTTTCACATGGACACCATAACATATCATTAAAAATTGATCATATATAAAGAAAATTGTGAAGTTCGAAAGTATGTCTATCATGTAGGCTAGACTACATGTTTATATGTGTTAAACCATCATGTTACCCCATATATTACTGTTAGAGAAATGAATAGAGATATTTTCCAATAAGAGTTTTATCAGCTTATTCGAACATTATAAAACGATTGTTAAATTACGAACTACTTGATCATTGGTTTGTGGCAATGTTAAAAGATTTACAATCCACTAAAATTATCAGGTTTAATTTTTGTGACATTTTTTTAAAGAAATATTTGATGGAAAATGTGTACTCTGTAATCAAAATACTGATTTAAACTTAATGATGAATTAAAAAATAAATTTTTTGAATTTCATATGATATAAAATCGAATCTCGATTATATTTTGAAATTCTTACATGTCTTTTGTTAGTATGCGGTATGTGTACCTTTGAATATATTTAAGTTTAACTTTTTTTTTTCAGTAATGTGAGTATTTCAGAAATGATTATTTATATCCAGGAAACAAAATTTCCCAAGTTATTGAAAATGAATTTGTTTGGAAAATTACAATTTTGTTTATAAGGGACAAAATAAAAAGCTGTTTATAAACTCAAGAGAATAATAAAATTGGCCTCAAAATATCATTCGAAAACACAGAAATTATGTCCCAAAATCAACACAATTAAAATAAGTAAAAAAATAAATTATTAAAAAAAAATATTTAATCTACAACAAACTTCAAACGATATAAGATATTAATCAAACAAAAAAATAAAACAAATAAATTATATACAAAAAAAGAGCTTAAATGGTAATAAAGTCAAAAGAGTAACTCAATTTAATTAAATACCTGGAAAAATAATAACAAAAAACCTAAATGAAAAACCTCAATTCAAACAAGAACAAACTAACTATCTAAAGTACAAAAATTAACCTGGTACACCTAGTATAAAAAGTCTATCCATAAATGCAAAAATAAGGCATTACAAAACTGTATAAAACTGAAAGCCACATAGGCAACAGAAATACTTTTTCAGCTGAACGAAGATTCAAGGACAGACAGACTCCAGAAAATCAAAAGAAGGAAGTGGAAAAATCTGCATCAACAAAAAGTACCCAAGAGATGGCAGTGGTGGATTGTGCCCAACAAAGTCTTTGAGTTAAAATCCATCACTGATATCATACGTAAAAAGAGACTAGGACTCTTTGAACACATCATCAGGATACAAAATTTGAGACTTTTGAAACAGCTGGTACAGTAGAATCTCGACTGATAAAAACACCAAAACAGGATGCAGTTGGTCAAGAAAAAGAGAGGATCTGAAGGATTTGGCTTTAGCCAGAAGACAAGATAAAATTAAATGAAAAAATCAAGGACAAAAACACTTGTTTTTCACTCACAAGAAAGAAACTCACATGAACATTTTCAACACCAGAAAGTGTTAGAAAATCGGAACATAGGAAAAAGTACTGGGAGGTCTGGAAGGCCCAAACAGTCCCTTCAAAGAGACTTGGTAATGGACTGTATAAAGTGATCCTATGCGGCCATGAGAGAAAAAAAATCAAGAGAGGAATGATGGTTACCATAGGGAATATCTCCTGCATTATCCAAAATACTACTACCATACAAGGCATTAATGATGGCCATCTTTTTTCTAAGAACACCATTTTTCCGTGTAAATGTACTTTAACTACGTATCCACCAGTAATATCCACTATTTCAACGTAATAAAATAACAACAAATCTTGAATGTCTCCCTAGTCTCCCTATTCTCTAGCTGCATGCATTCTTCCATCAATATATTCAAATGTAATCTCTGCAAATAATTGATGTACGGAAAATCTAAAATAGAACAACAGACTTCATCTCCATGTACATGGTATATTATCACCAATTCTTATCTTCCCTAACCATGATTGAATTTGCTGTTTTTTTTTTAAAGGATATTTATTGCAAATTGTTGAGGTACCTATGCAAAATTTTAGCTATATTTGATGTAAATAAACCTAGAGCTAAATATTTAAACCTCTTTTTTTGGATTTTTTGTATTGATTAATAATAATAATATAAAATAGGTGTTTTTATAAAATTATATATTTAAAGAATTTAATTTTGTATTAATAGTATCTTTTCTGTTTAATGTATTTATTCATCAAAATTAATTTAAAAATCTGTTTACTAAATATTGCTATGTAAAAGGGCCTTGGATATAAAAATGAATTTTGTTTCTGCATATTCAAATTTGATAGATTTTTTGTTTAAAATGATATAATAAAGCTTACTAGCTAGAATAACTTTCTGTTAGGAAAAAAAATATGTATATAATGCCCTCATTACCGTTCTTCAGAGTGAATATGATCCAGTTCATGTATGTACCCATAGACTGATAACGATAGGTGTAAATAAGTAAAATAGGTAATGAAATAAATCATCATAATAAATATTTTTATTTTCTATTTGTCACAAGGGAAACTATTTCAAAATTTATTAAGTCTAATACTACTATAAAAAAGTTCATGTAGTAAATCACTGAATTATATTATTTGGTCATAGATATTAAAAAATATACTTGTAACAAATTGATAATAATTTGGTATGTTAAAGTGTACAAGATATTAAAGAACTAGTGTATTTTGATAAACCAATGTTTGGTTCTTAATATACATTGAAGTAATTTACTCTGCTATACTGTCAGTTCAGTAATTATTTCAATGTCAGTTCTAATAAACAAATATCATAATAATTTTTAAAAACTTTATATTCAATAAACTCCCTTAGATAACCATGTAATTGTATTTGTAATATATTTAATGCTTAATTTTAAAAAAATTAATTTTATTATAAGTACTACAAGTTACGGAAAGGTATATGAAAAACTGTTTTTATGAAATGAAAAATATAGTTCATTATACAGCAGAAAGTTTTAAAACTTAAAACAATAAAACGCCTACATAGATGTATTTTATATAATATTTTTAAAAATCAACAAAGATAATATGTAAACTATGTGACCCAGTGCATGTTCCTTCAAGTTAACAATTTGTTTTTCAGATTTAAGAAATCGTTTGTTTATCCAATAGGTTAAGATGGTGTGGAAAGTACTCTTAATTATTTTATCTATTGGATAATAATTTTTCTTTTTCAATAGATTATAAAGATTATAATTATCAATATCATTTGATTTGAATTAGTATCATTAACCAGTTTTTTTGGAAAATCTTTCACTTAATACGAGAGCTATTTAGAAAGTAAGGAACGTTTCCACCTGACGCCGCCAGGCGCACGCCAATCACGTATATATTGGTGTGCTCGTGCTCGGCACCTCAGTCAGCGTCCAGCCGTGACAACGGGAACATCTCCGCACTGCCCGTTTTTTTAATATACAAATCTGAAATGTGTGCTGCAATCGAAAATCCCGCCAGTTGTGAGGTGCAGTCTGTGATTTGTTTTTTGTTGGCAAAAAACTTAAAACCAATAGAAATTCATCGGGAACTGTGTGAAGTGTACGGGAACAACGTAATGAGTGAAAGTTCTGTCAGGAAGTGGTGCATTCAGTTTAAAAGTGGCTGAACAAACGTTCACGATAAAGAGGAGTGGACGTCTTAGCATTGTGACTGACGATCTGGTCTCCAAAGTTGACGAAAAGATTCGTGAAAACCGCCGTTTCACAATAACCGAGCCTTCTCTATGTTTCCCACAAGTTTCATGGACTTTATTGTTTGAAATTGTTTCACAGAAGCTAGGCTACCACAAATTTTGTGCAAGATAAGGTGCGTCACTGAGTGGTTAAGATCACAGGCGGCAGAATTCTATGACACAGGAATTTCAAAGCTTGTCCACTGCTATTTTAAGTGCCTGAATTTGTATGGTGATTATGTTGAAAATTAGTATTTTAGTCCCTCTTTCACATGTATATAACACAAATTTTTTCAAACTTGGTTTTTTAAAATTCCAAAACGTTCCTTACTTTCTGAATAGCCCTCGTATATAACTGCAAGTTGTTGCTGATTAGACTATTATATTCAGCTAAATTATTTTCAAATAAAAATCAAAATGAACTGAAGGATAATATATAGAAATTATATTATAAAAGGTAACATAGAAATATTAAGTTTTTCTCGGTTAAAAAAAAAGCTTAAAATGTTATCAGTGATTCACCTTTCATCTTCGTCTAAATGTACGCTAAACTTATTACTAAATGAAAACATTTCAATGCAATTGAGAGTTCTTTGTAAACCATTTGTTTTCTTAAAAAATTATATATTGTAAAGTTGTACTTAATATATTAAAAATAGTAAATTTTTTTATAAATCAAATATTTTTTTATTACTTCCAAAGTTAAGATACACTAGAGGCTTAAACTGCAATTCAAAACTATATATTTTATATATTAGGGACATATTTATATGATTGTGTTCCGTATAATATTTCACATTGTTTTCTTTTTTGAAACTATTGAGTGCTATTCTAAAATTTACTTCAAAAGAGGCTGGTAAATAAAAAGGAGAAATAGATTTTATTATATATATAACTTGTAATATGTAGGTAAAATATGCATTATTTTTCTAATTAGTCACTACTACCCATATTCCATCCATTTGTCATATTGTACATCAGATTTTGCATATCCTCTTAAAAGATTCCTCCTTGGCCAATTTTTAACACCATCCAACAGTTCATCATTGGTTTCAAAACCAGCCAAATTTTCATTATGATGAAAATATGGCAGACCACTTCCAGACTGTGAAAGGATAGTTGAAAAGCTCCCCTTGATAAATTGCTGAAGTGCCTTTCTATAGCTTGCAGACTACTATGAATTGGAATATATAATGATATATGTAGATTATTGTACTTATAATAATTGCTATTGCAACAGTGTTTCAAACTGATATTTTGAAGTAAATTTTGAAAATAGCATATTCAGATAGTTACTTTTGTTATTAGTGAATTGTAAGCAGATTCATTAAATTAAATTTTATTTATCCTTAAGTATTTTTAATTTAATATTTATGTAATGTTATAAGTGACCTTGTTTGACATACTTGTAGCAAAATTGAAGGATGAAAATGTCAAAAAGTAAATTTCAGAGGAAAATCAAAAACCTTCTTGAATTTAATAAACATTTTTGCGTGCAGAAAAAATACTCTTTATATGACAAATTATCTCTTTAATCAATGCTTAAGAAAAAATACTTAATTTTTATCATTATATTTGTAAAAAAAATAAGTTATGGACATTTCAAATATCATATTACATCTGTACAATATTACTAGAGCCTTGTAGATAAAAAAGAATATTACAAAAAAAAAATTAACTTCAAATGGCAATCTCAATCCAAATTGAAATTACTGCATTCAGCTGGTAAAATTCTCATAAAAAATTTGTACCCATCCTCTTCCTAAGAAATAACGTAAAAAGAATTTGTGAGCTTTATTGAGTTATAATTTGCCATTTGTTGAAAAATAATTTGGTATTTGAAACATGTGATTGACAAATACAGTTTAGTATATGAAAATAAGCATTAGCTATTTTATTTAATGTTTTGTTTTCTCAACTTTGTTGGCATTTAGAATGAATATTAGCTATAATGCTTGGTATTTGGAACATGATACAATAAAAATAGATTTAAAAAAGACAGAAGATTTGACATTTTTACTCTTCAATTATTGTTACAGAAAAACATGAAATGTTTTTAATGTTATGTTGTTATTGTACTTTTATGCTAATTTTTTTGATTACTGTTTATATATTTTTTTCTGTTTTTATATTTTGTTATTGCCAGTTGTTGAATGTATTGATATATATATTTTTTTTTCTCGATACACAGTGTTTAGGTATCTATAGTTGTTTTTATAAAAGTATTTTATTGTTTTTTATGAAGACAGTGACTCATTTGTTTTGTTATTTGAATATTTTTTGCAATGTATAGGTTGTTTTTAAATGTTTATTACTTTTTTTTTTATAAATCTCATTTATTTTATATGTTGTTAATAAAGTTTTATACAAAAGATAAATAAATATATTTATATTTTTAATATTGTTATTATTAGTTGTTAACATTTTGGGATTTTTTTTTACAATAAATATTTTTTATTACTAGTTGTTATTTTCTCTCTTCTCAATTTTGACCTCTCCGGACCATATAAAATAACTTTTCACGATTTCATTTCTTTTCTTTTTTCCCAATATTTTATCATTCTATTGTTGCCCAATTCCTTTTGTTGCTCAGTCCACACTCCAGATGTTTTCTTCTTCTCACTCTCCTGGAAACCATAAAAAATTAAATATTTTAAAATTTATTTCTATCTTTTATTACAGCCTTTGTAATTTTCATTTCCATATCATTCCTCTAGCGTAGGGGTCGGCAATCTACGGCTCGCAAGCCACATGCGGTTCTATGGATGTGAAGCTGTGGCTCTTTAGTTCCATACGCAAATATTATTTATTTTATCAAAAAAAAGAAAAAACATTTAAAAATCGTTTTGAATCGATTAACGAGGATTAGGCACTGATTCTATCTCTTTGCCACTTGTACTTGCGTTTCACCGCACCCCTCCCCCGTGACACGTGTCATCACTGTTGTAAGTCCGTCAGAAGCTCTCGAATGACGCTGTTGTCGGATGTTTCTATGTAGATTTTAATTCGCTTTCGACGCAAGACAATTTGGCTGTGACATATAGCTTGTTATTTCAAGTAAAAGAGTTAGAAATGAATTATCTTCTCAAAGTTATGTATGTACATATATATAATAATAATAAACCGAAGTAAAAAGATAGGTAACATAAAACTATTATATTTTTAAAATACATATTATACATATTTTTTTCCAAATAAGATACTTAACTACTTTTTTGAAGTCAATAAGAATTGTCAAAAAAGAAACAAAGTACTACTGTTGAATATTACTGCGAAAGCGTTTTTTATATTAAAATATATATTTAATAAATTACCTATTTTATTATTTATCTATTTTATAGCTTTTATTATTTAAAAATTAGCGTTAAAATAATAATTATAAGTACCTATAAATTGTTATTTAATAAACCTATTTTCGAAAAAAATTTTGTGGCTCTTTAAAAACTTTGAAATTTGTAAATTGTAATTTTTGACTCTTCTGACTCAAAAGGTTGCCGACTCCTGCTCTAGTGTATTGTTGTTCATGCAGACCAGATGTCCATAGAACAACATTCGTCTCTTTCGAATGGTATTGATTAGTTTTTCCACATGTATACGAGGTGCGACAATAAAGTAATGAGACTGATGTAAAAAAAAATGTTGCTTACCGTTTTAGTCATGTTTAGTGTTATCTCCTTCAAAGTAGTTCCCCTCTGATTGCCTACACTTATTCCAGCACTTCTGCCATTGATGGTAACATTTCTGGAACTCATCTTCTGTAATATCCTCCAAGACCCTCGTCACAGCTTTTTGGACATCTTGTGTTGTTTAAAATGGTGTCCCTTGACCGCCATTTTGACTCTTGGAAATAGAAAAAAGTCGCATGGAGCGATATCTGGTGAATAAGGTGGCTGTGGTAGTACTGCTGTGAGACACAAACACGTGTTCACCTATTACAACACAACTCACGACTGAGCAGTTGGATCAATGTGCTGCTTGGACTAGAAGTAGCTAGTAGTAGTAGTAGTAGACCAAGGTCAAAGATGGTGTGCCTACGCAAGCTGCAGTGTTGCCACATCTTGCAAAGAAAAATCAGTTTCATTACTTTATTGTCGCACCTCGTATATAACTCCTGCTTGTCTTTTTAATACTCATTTTCTCCTTCTTAGGGCTCAATATTTTCCTTAATTTTCTGTTCTTTCTTTTCCATTTCTTTTAACTCCCCTTTCTTGTTCAATGATAAACTCTCAGAAGCATCTAGAACTTTATTATAGTTTAGACTGTAGAACTTCATTATTTAGGCTTTATTACAGTATTGTAATGTCTGATGTTAACTTTGATTGATGATATTGATCTTTTATTATTTGGTAAGCTCTCTCCATTTTTTGTGTTTGCCTCTTTGTTTAAACCATTTGGCTGTATAATTTCCCCTGTTTAATTGGTTCCATAATTTTCTTATCTGTTACAAATTCCTCCAAAGTTTTTTAATTAAAATTTGTCTATCAATATAATCGTAAGCTTTTCTGACGTCTACAAAGACTATTACTAATGGCTTACTTCTTATTTTCCAATTCTTGAATTATTAGTTTCAAATTTAGAATTTGCTCTACATAGGACCTTTTTTTTCTAAAATACCCAATGTGATGATTTAGTTGTTCTTCCAGTCTTTTCAAGAGAGCTATTGAAAGTATCTTATATGTTACCAACAAAAGGGAAATCTCTCTAGAGCTGTTCACATCTATTTTACTACCCTTCATATGTATCCGATGAATTAACTCAACTTTCCAGTCCTCTAATATCTCTGATTTCCCATATGCTGTCCAATAGATTTTTAAATTCTGGATCATCTGGTCTCCCGCATTTCAGCAACTATTATATTTTCCCCAGAAGCCTTATTTTATGAATTTTGTATTATTTGTTTTTAACACTTAAATATGGCAGCTTGGAATCAGGGTTCCTTATTTTTAGATTAATAAATTTTAATCTTACACCTTGCTCCTCACAATTTAAAAGAGCTTCAAAGTACAGCTAGAACTTCATATTTTTCTTATTACTTAGAGCCAATCTCCAATTATGTTTCTAAAAACATAAACTTGGAGGAATGTATTTCTCCAAGTTCTGGAAGTTTTATAAAAATCCATGATATTGTACTTTTGAAAATCTTTTTCTCTTTGATTTAACAGTTCACTCCGATACTATCTTTTAGCATTTCTGATTATTTTGGAAGTTTTTTCTGGCTAATTTAAATTGTTTATAATCTTCTTGGTGGAATACCATTTTCCACTTCTTAATTCTGTGCTGTTGTACTTCTTCACTCCACCAAATATGTTTCTTCTTTTTTCTAAATACGATAATTTTCCTTCATAACGAAAATGATATCTTCCTTAATGTCTTCCCACTTTTGAGTTTCCCTACAAAGTTTATTTTGGAAAGTATTCTTACAAGAGTAACATTTCAGTATAAAATTTTATAATATTCTTAGAGATGTATTTTAGTTTATTTTGTGGGATAAATTTAATTTTAATTCAATAATGTTTGCACCCTTTTTACTTCCTTGTATGAAATAAAGGAAGTATTGTGATCGCAAAAAAATCAATTTCCAGATTTGAATGGAAATATCAATTTTGACCATCCCTGAATCCATTTTGACTAGTTTTGGCACAACGTTTGTATGTATGTATCTCGCATAACTCAAAAATGATTAGCTGTAGGATGTTGAAATTTTGGATTTAGAACTGTTGTAACATCTAGTTGTGCATACTGCCTTTTGATTGCAATTGACTGAACCTAAAGTGTCCAAAAAAGCCCAAAATCCAAAACATTTTGGACTACAGCAATAAGCCCTCATTGAGAGCTTTTCAACGATATATCATAACTGGTACATATTTTCATTGGCTCCAGAATTATAGCAAAATAAAATTTTAATTAATGAAATATTTTGATCTTAGTAGAAGGTACTACATTGGTTCGAATCGGACTTCGTCTATTTTTTTAACTTTTTTTTTTTAATTTAAATATATTGATTTATTAAAAATTTTTAACCTATGATTGCAAAAAGATTTTTACAATAAATAATAACAAAAAAAATATATATATATATATATATAAGAAAAAACATAAGTTTTTAATAAAAAAAATTTTATGTATTTACCATTTTAAAAAAAATGTTTAAAAGTAACTTAATAGGCGTATAAGGAAGTCATGTGTTGTCCACATCAGATTTTTTACTTACACATTCATTATTTACTTTTGATTTTTTTTTTGAAACAACGTGGTTGAAGTGGAATTCGTTTGGATTTGGTAATTTCCATGTTTTTTATTTCCTGAATAATTTTTTGATGTCAACATTAATTTTACATTAAACACTTTTCTAAGATTATTTACTTGTTCCCCATTTTTGTTCGTTCTTTTATGTGTAGGGTAAAGATAACAACTTTCATATAAATATTTTTTCTTTGCCAAGTTGGGTATTAAAGTCCACAAAAAAAATTTGTACATTTTCTTTTGGAATTTAATTTTCTAAAAGCTCCCAGATTTTTGGTTTACTACAAACATAAAAATATTTTTTGTTTGTACCTTAGTGAAGCCTATTTTTCATAGTTCTCTTTCTTACAATATGTGAGCTGAAAGTTTGCCCCTCGTCAAGAGCTGTGTCTAGTGTACAGTTTATTGTGTTAGCATGTTATATACAAATGTGCTATGTTATTATGTCATCTGGTTAGATAGTAAAACATACCCCGCTTGCCCATTCTGCCTAAGCCACTTGTCAGTTCAAGTAACAAAGATATGAGCAAACCTTCAATTCAAAATAATTTCCTTTAAAAATTCAAAAGTTTTCTGACTGTTGCATTCTCCTCTGAATATCTTGTTTCTTACAATGCCAAAATTTGCATCTCTTGATTATTTCTTTTAATTTTCCTACTTTCAACATTGAGTTAACATTTAGGGTTCCAATGAATTTTTTTTGTTTTAATTTTGACAAAGGGTTTCCAGAAGGCTCTGACTTGAGCATGTTGGTTTGGGTACTCCAGAATCCTTAACCTGATTGTATTGCTAAAGCAATGATGGATTCTTGTTTCCAATTATCGCTTTAGTAGTTCTTTCCTTAAGATGCTATTCCATCATTCTAAGTTACTTAAACTGCTTGATCTGGAAAAACAACTGATACCATTTTGTAATTAAAACTAGGATTATAAGTCCTAGTTATTTTCTTGCACACCACCGTTGCTTTAAGTCTTCCACCACTAAGTGCAAGGGATTAGTCTGCTTATTTACTGGTGACTGACACTCACCGTGTCTTTTTGGCTTGTGGGATATTTTAGGTGTACTACCTCACTGCGTTGCCTGTCCATGACTGCTTATAAACCATTATTTGCAGCTAACTACCATATCTAGTGACCATTCCCCACAATGCATAACCCAGGGACACATCCTGTTGCCTGCAGCTAGACTACCAACCCATCGAGCAGGGGTTATAAGAAATTTTGTTTTTTACCCCAATCCTTTGTAATCTGTGTTTTTATCATAGAAATTTTAAGCACTACCTTTTTCAAATTTTTTAAATTAAATTTGTGATAAATGCAGAAACGATAATTATCACAGCAACTGATCATTTCCTTAGCCAACACAAGCAGAAATCAATAACTATAATAGAACTGTATTTAAATCTCTTAATTCATTCTGAAAAAAGCAAGCAAAATAAGGCAAAAAATTAGGCTTATTTAATTCCACTACTGAATGAAATTGCACAAATACATAACCAAAGTAACATATTTGTGATAATAGAATCTTCTAAGCAGTAAAAAAACATGACATTATGAGTCCAGAAATGACAAAATGTTTTTTGTTGTTTGCCCCCACCCTGTTTGAATAAAACAAAAAAATAATTTGCTATCTAAGGGACATTAAATTATATGAAAAAAATTTACCTACTCTTTGAATAAAATTTTGAAATTTGGGACCCATGAGATCTATCTGTATCTCCCTGCCCCCTTTGTGACTAATATTATATATCAATGTTACATGAAATCAGATCAAATTTATCCATCCAGTTTGGATATATCATGCAAAAAACAGGCCTAAATACAGAATGATTCAAAGAAACAGGAAATTTAAAAAATTAATTAACGTTAATGAAAATTTTTTTAGAAAATGAATTTTATTTCTTGTAATTGTACAAATGTTGCCATTTTAGGATACATACATTTTAGTTTATTTTTTAAAGATGACATCTTGCAGGTGACCTCCTCTTCTACGTAAACACTCACGAAGTCTCTTCGTTAAATTGTTCATGGTTTGACGTAACATCTCGACTGGAATTTCCGCAATTAATTCTCGGATCTTTGCCTTCAGTTGTAGCAGGTCTACTGTGGAACACTTTGCTTTTAAGGTGACCCCACAAAAAGTAATCGCAAGCTGAGAGATCAGGCGATCTGGGAGGCCATTTAATGTCAGCATTTCGGGAAATGACACATTGTCCAAACAATCGACGTACAGCTGCCATCGATATTCGTGCAGTATGTGACGTTGCTCCATCTTGTTGAAACCAGGCTGTGTTAAGAATCGGTGGAAATCTCTTTTGTTGTTCCACAACAAAGGTTTCAAGCACGGCTACGTAACGAGCCGACGTCACTGTAATCGCAAGACCGTTGTCATCCTCAAAAAAATAAGGGCCTATACCACCGTAAGATAACATAGCCCACCACACGGTCACTTTCTGGCTGTGCAACGGACGCTGGTGTAGCTGCGTAGGATTTTCTTGTGCCCAGTATCTGCAATTTTGCTTGTTAACAAATCCACTGAGGTGGAAATGCGCTTCGTCTGACATCCACAGTTCGTGAACAAACTAGTTGTTATCATTTATCTTCTGAAGCATTACATTACAGAATTGTGCTCGCACAACTGCATCGTTCGGTTTCAGTTCCTGGACGATCTGCAACTTGTATGATGGATGGTATTGCAAGTCCTTCACTAACATTCTTCGAACACTTTAACTACACAATTGTATAGATGCCGAGAGACGACGGATTGACCGATGTGGACTTCGTGTGACAGCATCTTGTAAAGCTTGAACATTCTGTGGTGTACGTACGGTTCGCTCACGGCCTGGAGATTTCTTTTTCATTGCCGAACCAGTTTCCTCAAAATTAGATATCCATGTTTCAATTGCATGTGCTGATGGAACACGGTCGTGCCGTCCCAGATTAAAATGACGGCGAAATTCTCTACGCGCTCCCTCCACACTGTCATGTTTTTGTAAAACGCTTTGATAGCAAACGCACGTTGCGCATCACTCCAAGGATCCATGACAATTAAATGGCAGGTTAGGTTAGAGAGGCTGGCGCCACTATCAAGTGGTACCAATCGCCCACGGCTACCAACACAACTTTCAAAATTTCCCGTTTCTTTGAATCACCTTCTGGGTCTGGGCATCCTTCTGGAATTTTTTAATGCTAAAATTGTAGTTACAGAGCAGTAATGAAACATCAAGATCGCAAAATTTAACCAGTCTGAGTACTTACAATATAGTTGAAAGAGTAAAATTCACATTAACACTTTTCCAGTAATTTTCACTGAACAGCAGTTTTCTTAAGATACAAAACATTCTAGTGTGGTCAGGAAGTGTGCTGGGCTTGTGTTATGTCTATATATATATATATATATATATATATATATATATATATATATATATATATATTAATAGTGGTGTTTGTGTACATTTCATACGTATATGTAGAGTAAAAAAATTATTACCAACTGCCATTTCTTAGATGATTAGCAGATGTTGACTTTATGTTGGTATGGAGTGCTTGAAAATAAAATACAACAATTTAATTTTTGGTATAATTTACAGAGTGGAATTTTAAAATATGGTTCTGTGAACAAGATTTTTAACAGGCAAAGAAGCTATAATTCATTCAATAAATTGATGTGTGATGAAATGTCCCATTTTATAAACTA
Organism: Lycorma delicatula; assembly: GCF_047948215.1. Classification (NCBI taxonomy): domain Eukaryota; kingdom Metazoa; phylum Arthropoda; class Insecta; order Hemiptera; family Fulgoridae; genus Lycorma; species Lycorma delicatula. The sequence continues at coordinate 8,814,669 of NC_134465.1, forward strand.
CTCTTTATGTTAATTACAATGTTTTTTTATTTGCCTAAAATTATAAATTATTATTACCGCAGAACTTAACTTTTCTCTGAGATATGATGACCAGGTCAGGTTTTGATGTACCAAACTTCAATATGCATGCTTTGTTGTATTATGAGGCTTAAATAGGTACATTTCTCATAAGTAGATTAATTTATGAGAAATGTACACAGATGCTACAAATATAAAAGTTAAAATAACATATAGAGATGTTACTTGAAAAACCAAGTTTTAATATTTGTAAAAAATTACGTCTCAGTTCAATTTATGTGCATTTAGCCTGGTGCATAAATCTTGTTTAATGTAGGGGCACTATATTTGAATGTAACATCTGTATTTACAATTAATACTTAAATGTGTGTACATCTAGAGACCATCTAATAAGTTTATTGAGTTTCTTTGAATTTGTTCTCTAAACTTAAGGAACTGATTCAGGACATTAAAATAAGAACGTTCATGAGGGCAAATGGCTTACACTACCTTCATTTTCCCTGACTATCCTGCCTTCAAATCTATTGATAAACAGCCGTGATATGGCTGAAACTGTTAAAGATCTTAAGATTATGCAATCTGACAACTTTGTGCCTGTCTTCACTTAAACATTAAAAACAGAAACTACTAAATTCAATTTAGAAAAATTTTTAAAAACATAAATTATTTTTTATTCAATTGAGAAAAATTTACAGTTACATATATATGCTAGCAAGAGTGTAGCTATTCAATTAATAATTCCCTCTTTAATTCAGGCAGTGAGAATTATAGAATAATTTAATAAAAAAGTATTTATTAACAACTGTTTTCAACAAATGAATTATTTTATCATTCTTATGAGATCTTATTAATGCTACTATAGAATTACATTAAGCTTAAGTGAAAGTAAAACATTAAAAATTAAACAATTTAAGAGCAAAAAAAAATATGAATTGGCAAAATTATTTTATATCTTACAGAAAAGAATATTAATCAAAGAAAAAAACTTTCTGCCACTTTTAAGTTTTCAACATCCTAACATTCACCACTGAACACACTAATGGTTATATTTACCTAATGACTAATAATTCACCAATTTTTCAAGTTAATAACATAGTTTTTAATTATATCATCAAAGTTTTGTAAAAATCAAACTCTTAATTACAGAACAAATTCATTTTCTTGCTGATAATCAAAAAATGTATATTGTAGTGTTAGTTGTTGAAAACACTTTTAAATGCATTAAAAGATATTAAAATTTATAAACAAAAAACAAGTTTTTAAAATAAATATTATCTAACCAGCCTAACCATATAGTAATAATAAAACGCAACTACAACAATCAATGTTTTCTGTTAATCCTAAACCAAATGTAATTCTCAACTTGCATATGTACCTATATAAAATCACTACATTTATAACAATGGAAACAAATAATTATAATGCCTTATTTATTTTATTCACGTTTGTGTATTCTGAGATTGTAATGTTCATACATGTTCTGTTACTACAAACTGGAATTGCCTGATCTATGAAATTTCTGACTAATATTATATTCTTCATAACAACAATGTACATTTTATAAAGTCTGTTCAGGAATACACACAATTCACCCATAAGCATTATACTATAAAAAGTAATAAGATGGTAAAAAACAATTCTTGAGCAGCTGGAAAACCTGTTTTTATTTACTCTTACAAAATATATCTTAGATAAAACAATTCATGTTTGTTTTTTATTACAATACCATTTAACATACATTTTTAATAGTATAGCCAATTCAAATAAAAATATAAGTTTTTTATCTCACTTATAACTTAACAGTTCCTTTGGTGTTAACATTTTTATAGGTTTTTTAAAAGGTCGTTCACGACAACCAAATCTCAACTGTCCTGATTCTTTTTTACCGCCAAAACCACCACCAAGTCTGCGAGGAACCCAACCTGGAAGAAATCTTTCACATTCAAAATCTACAATAACTTCAAATCCATCAATTACAATTTTGTTTGCTTTTTTATAAGCTAAATTAGCACTATATTCATCATCATATTCAATAAAAGCATACCTCTGTGATGCACCTGTTACAATATTTCTAACTAAATGGCAGCTCTTAATAGAACCAAATTCAGAAAATACTCTCTTTAATGTTTTTTCTACAGTCTTTGTATTTAATCTTGCTACAAATATAGTACATTCTTGTCTACTAGATAAATTTTTGTTTGGTTTATAATCTGCATTTAACGCCCTACAAATCGCTCTATCATGAGGTTCAGTATCAGTTCTGTCAATACTACCAGACTTTAATGGATCATAAACTACTGAAAACGGCGATACACAGTTACTTAACGCTTCAAATTCTTCCTGGGTAAATTCGGTGATTTGTAATTCTGGTGACTTTTCCATAGTACTATTCAGAATTAACCTCAAATATGTTTAAAAAATTCAACTAATGTTTATTTATAAATATAAAACTGAATATTCTAATAATCTTTAACTAATAACTCATTCAAAGAAATGTTCACTTTTCTTTAGTAAAGAAAAATAATTAACACTTTAATATTAACCAAACACTTTTGAAAAAAAATTTTCTGACTTCCTAACCACAGTTGTTTAAAAGGTACTAACTATTTCTTAGATTACAACTAACTTTTCAATTAAGTCGCACATATTTTACTTAGTAATTATAAACTGTATTTCAAGTAATGTTGTTTACCCTTTTAATACCCACAATACACATATTACTACTCATTTCTGAGCTAGTTAAGATCGGTTTTCAATTCGACCGTTGTACGCATTAGTTTTCGTTATTCTTGATGACTAAAATTAGTAAAAGATAGCTTAAGAAGAGAATTATACATTACGTTGAATAAGGTATCTTTGATGTTTTAATATCTTTGCAAGTGCAAAGATATGTAAGATGTTTTAATATTCTGTAGAGAATATGTATTAATATTTTTAAGCATGTACATTCTAAAATAAAGAAGTACTTATTTATTATAAAATAAGGTGCTTACTTATTAAATTAATAACAGATCCCAGCGTTTAATTTACGTTATATTAGATTGAAAGAATTAAAATCTCGTTAATTAATCACCAGCATGCTAGTATTATGAACAAACGTATGACACAGATGGCAATGAAATTAATAGTGGAGTAATAGAAAAGGCGGTTGTTTACGTATAAAAACTACTAGGTACGTATCTTTAATTTAAAAGCTTAAATTAATTTATCTATCAATGAAGGTAATAAGTAACTTTCTATTTAGACTTAAAAAGTATATTTTTTTAACTATTTGTAATACTTACTTTTTCATTGGCCATAAAATAAATGGTAAATGTGATGAATCGTGTAACTTTCACATTCAAAAGATATCAAACTATGCTTAAAATAAAATAGTATTGCAATATTCTTTAACAAATACCATTACAGAAAAACTATTATTTTATGAAGTAAACAATCTTTATTTCTAAAATGTTAAAACAAGGTTTGATTAAAAAAAAAAAAACAGGTGAAATTACACCAATAGGCATTCATCTCAAGTTAGTCTAGTGAAACAGAAAGATATTCTGGTTTCTTTTTAATTACCGATTTAATAATTTAAACAATATTCTTTAATATTCTGTAAATATGTTGCACTAAATTATAATTTTTATGACAGATCAAACCCATATTTAGACAAAAGTTTTACTTAATTTCATAGAATTGATATTTATATTTGAACTACTGGTTAAATACATTAAATTATTAAAAAAAACATACTGGGGTTACTTTAAATTTGTTCCTAATGAACAGATATCTTTAGCTTTAGTATCAAGCATTTTCAATTTTATACTTTATTAATTAAATCTGATCTGAAATAATAATATGTAAGGTGATTGGAATAGTGATCCTTTTGAACTCTACAATAGAATCATGAAACACACGTTTTAAGAAAGTGTTCTTTTCTTACCTTATTCTCCTACTTTACCTATTACACCCACCTCTATTACGCTGCTCCTATTCTCTTACAGCTACTTTAAGCCATTCAGTGGCAGTGTAAAATAAGAGAGGTTTCACACCATGGTGTCCAAAAATTGGAAAAAATATATAAATAAAAAAAAATTGTTGATATTTCCATTTTATTAAACTACAAAGTAACTTTCCTAATTTTATTAATAAGTTTCAATGATTTATTTTGTATATGTATACTAATATATATATATTGACACAGTTAATAAACTTACCATATTAATTCCAAGAATCGATTTTAATGGGATCCTACATCTTTAGTTTGTATTTAATTATGTAATTATATTAAAATAAATTGTTTGTAAAATTTGTTGAAATTATTACTGATAAATTTTGAAATTTATAGAATTAAATACCAACTGAAGATGCAGGATTCCACGAAGATTAATTGTTGGAATTAATATGACAAGTTTAATTTGAATATTTAATTTGTTTTGGTGGTTTACACTTCATTTAATACTAGATTTTATTAGCACAGTGGTCAATATGTTAATGAATTATTTGAATTTTCAAAAAATTATATATATATATATATATGTAATTTTTTCCTAATGTTTGTAGATGTGATTTTTGCAGCAAAGTTTCTAACAGGTTTTATTCCATAATTTAATTATACAAAGATCACTAGGAAAGTTTTGCAATTGACTTATTTTTTATAAATTTTCTAAATAATGTTCACCAAACATTATACACTTCTCCATCCTTCGAAACCAGTCTTCAAAGAAACTCTGTTTTCCTTCATCAGGGATCTGGACGTATTCATAGTCCCAAGCTTTTAGGAAGCCATCATTCCTTGTAAAATGCCTCCCTTTCAGACTGTCCTTCACCTGGGAGAACAGAACAGTCACATGAAACTAGGTCAGGACTGTAGGGAAGGTGTTCTCAGTTTTTTCCAGTGTTGACCAAATATTAGTCCAAACTTTGGAGTAGTGCACTGGAGTGTTATCATGATTTGAGTTTGGACTTAGCTTTGTGAGAGCTTCGACAACTTTAGGTAGGCATTCTTCAGTATATCATTTTCTTGTAACTGTCTTCTGAGTTTCCAATTCAAATCACCGTAAAACTCCCCTTACACTAAACTAACCACATCACCAGCAGCAGGATTATTCCAGCTGAGTGGAAGTGTGCCAGGTTAGTCTTGTTGAAGAAACTTGGCAGAGATGACATGAATCCAGCGAGCTATAGGCTATTGTGCCTGTTGAACACAATTGGTAAGTTCTTCATGGCACTCCTCTTAAATAGGCTCAAAGGAGAAGTCAAGGTGGCAGTGGTTTCTCAGATCACCAGTTTGAATTCCAGGAGAGGAGATCCACTGTCGAAGCGATGAAGAGGGTCAACTCCATGGTCAACAGAGCAGTTAAAGGATCCAGACTTTCCAGGAAAGTACCAATTTTGGTATTTCTGGATGTGAAAACGCTTTTAATAGAATCAAATGGTCCGCAATACTGAAAGAACTAGATAAGAGAAACATCTCCTCTTATTTAATGACGTTAATCCAGGACTACCCGTCCAAGAACAAGATCTTGAGTTCGTTGACAGACAGAACAATAAAGTTTCATATAGAGTGGGGGTTCCTCAGGGATCCTTAATGGGCCATTACTATGGAATCTTCTGTACGACGGCATTCTTGACCTACATTGGCCGGATGGAGTCGAGGTGGTGGGACTCGCTGACGACGTTGCACTAGTCGCTGTGTATAGGGATACAAAGCGAATAATCACTAATCACAAGTGAATTTGGCCATTATTATGTAGAAGGATTGGCTGGAGGACAAGGGACTGAACCTCGCCGCCGAGTAAACAGAGGTTCTGGTCCCGGCGAGAAGGACGCCCTCAGGATAACATCTGTCTACATAACAGTGTCCTGCGAGACCGCCTTCGTCATAGCAGAGTTCCCGCCCGTTGAATTAAGGGTAATCGAGAGAGCAAATAGCTTCTTTAAGGAGGAGGCCGACAGTAAATTACTGACAGAATGGCAGTTGAAGTGGGAGCGAACGACTATGGGCAGTGGACCTTCTGCATTATCCCCAATATTCAAAGGTGGGTTTGTCTGGAACACGGGGAGACCACCAATTTTTGGTTAACTCTGCTCCTGATGGGCCACGGTGGTTTAACAAATATTTGTACCAGAGGAAGAGGAAGAACCCACCGAAGGGTTCTTACTGTGAAAATGAAGACACAGTAGGAAACGCTTAACTCAAGTGTGAAAGGTAGAGGGAAGAAATACAAGAATGTCACGCTATTGTTGGCTGGTTGAGTGCAGTTAGTCTATTTGAGAAACTGTTGGCCAACGAAAATTCGTGGAGGGCGAGAGATAGCCACCCTGTCAGAGAGAATCTTCAGGTGGAAAATGATGAAAGAAAGAGGTGAATGATGTCTAATACATAGGCGGATGGCGATGTGAGGCAGCTGGGGGCCCCTTGGGGCTCGTCGTGTCTACCGAGTTGTCTAGGACTTCCTGAATCATTCAAGGAGGACCCTTAAATTAAACAACAGCCCGTGAGTAAAACCGGATGGCAGGTATATCCGGGCTGCTGTGTAAGGGTCTGTTTTAGTGAGTCCTCGCATCATGGGGGAAACCACTCACTCAGTAGTGCGGGTTGCTGGGCGTCTTTTAGCAGATTTCCCTTCTCCTAGGCAAAAAAAAGTTAAAAGTTTTAAAAACTTTATTTAAATTTACGAAAAGTTGTAAAAAATTTTAAAGTGTATAGCAGTTAATTAAAAAAATGTTCTACATTTGTACTTCCTTGTACGAAGTAAAGGAAGTATTGTAATCACAAAAAATGTCGATTTTCAGATTTCAACGGAAATATCCATTTTGACCATCCCTGAATCCATTTTGACTAGTTTCGGTGTGACATCTGTACGTACGTACGTATTATGTACAAACATCACAACGAGATCTCGCATAACGATTAGACGTAGGATGTTGAAATTTTGGATTTAGGGTTGTTGTAACATCTAACTGTGCACCTCCCCTTTTGATTGCAATCGACTGAACCAAAAGTGTCCAAATAAGTCCAAAATTTAAAAGATTTTGATTATGAACTTTTTCTTAACAGCAGTAATAAGCCCTCTTTGAGAACTTTGAACGATATATCAAAAGTGGTAATTATTTTCATCGGTTTCAGAGTTAGTCAAAATAAAATACGCCGAATAAAATTTTAATTAATGAAGTATTTGGATTGCAGAAGAGGAAGGCACATCGGTTCGAATCCGAATTCATCCCCGTTTTTTTTAACTTTTTTTTATTTTAATATATTGATTTATTAATAATTATTAACCTCTGATTGTAAAAAAAAACTTTTTCAATAAATAACAATTCAGTAATAACAATTAAAAAAAATAAGAAAAAATATCAGAAAATATACGATATTTATTAATGAAATAAAATTTTATGTACTTTTCATAAAAAAAAAAACGTGTCTATGCAATTTAATAGGCGCACAAGTAAGTCATGTAGTGTCAAATCAAATATTTTTTGGTTAAGTTTTATTTTTATTAAAAAGTTTATTAGTATGTTTGCCTTTATCCTAATATTTATCAATTATCATATCAAATGATCTTCAAATTCATTTTAATTTTTATTAATATTTTCATAATTATTTTATAAACGTGTTTTTTCATTGGTTCTAAATCTATATTGCACCCTTTGGGTGAATTTCTTACTTTTCCATTAACTTCTTAATTTCTTACATTGTGTTCGATGGTAGTCCCCAATAATTGTAAACAAACATGTAATAAAAATAAGTAATTCATTTTTCATTAAAAAAAAAAAAAAAACAGCTGATTATTAGTGTGCGTTATGTTAATAATAGTGATGTAAATATTTATAAATAATTTTAATAATCATTTTATTATTTTCATTTATTTTATTGCTATGTTTTATTCTATTTAGTCTTATTTATTGTTTGTAGAAGTTTTCCAAGATTTATATTTTGAATTATGTAATTTCTTTTCTGTTAATATTTTATTTTAAATATATGTTTATTTACAATTTTCTTTTTTTACATTTCTGTTTTTTTCTCATCATTTTCAAATTCATGCAATTTGTTGCAAATTGTACTTAAAACATTGTCAAACAACAAATCACACAGAATTTAATAGGGCTGCATAGAGTTTTAAAATGCACTTCTCAGTAGCTCTTGCTCTTTTAGTTGTTACAAATTCAGTGACTAGTGTTCATTTTTGTGTATCGGGTTTTGTCATTGCTGATGGTTTTCTCTTGGTTAGAAAAATCTTTATTTAAAATATGGCAAAAAAGTGTATTGAATTTAATTTGTGTTCTTTTACTATATTGTTGTGTATTTATATAAGTTCCACGGAGCAGTCCTCTGCCTTCCATCCAGAGGTTTGGGCTGGAACCTTGGTTAAGCATGACATTTTCACGTACAATATGTAGTTCACATCCATCCATCATACAACATAGTGACAATTCAACATCAGTCTGTTGTTACTTTTGATGAATATATCTGTAATAAAATGTGAAAAATAATAAACCTACATCTTTTTCAACATAATTTAAAGAATAAGTTTTTTATTACATAATGCTTGAAAAGAGTTTTCTTTGAAAAATAATGGTTAGAGTTTGATAAAACCTGAAAAATTATGTTCTTTGCGTATCTGTGAAGATTAATGAAACAATAAAATATTCCTTATAATCTTTGATATGTTGAGAACAAATTATCTTATTTTAATAAAAAAAATTGGCTTTAGTAAATTCAACCCTCTCTTATAGAAGATAATTAGCCAGAAAATCATGCTTAAAAAAAAGTTATGCTGTAAAGTATGATGGTGTTGATTTAAGTCTTTCTGCTTATCCAATAATGGTATTGTTTTTTCTCCAACCAGTTTTCCAGCTATTATCAGGTTTTTGTGTGTGCGCATAGGCAAATGCAGTAACTGCTACCGGCTTGCCAGAACTGACATAGCTGAATATTGGCATTATCTAAATAAATTTTTCATTAAAATAATCTTGCATGTTCAGTAAATGCAGTGGAAATAAGAATATTTAAAATTATTCCAACGGTTTATAAGTTTTAAGTAAAAATCTATGCAGAAAAACACAGAATAGTCAGTTTTAAGATATTTTCTCATGGTTATAAATGTATTAAATATGTACTCCCATTACATCTGTGACTGAATGTTTATTATTAGATAATTATCTTTAAAGAAATGTAATACATTTTCATGTTTAGGTTTTTTAATTTTGTTTCAGGCAAAGTGAATTTTATATATTAAATTTGATTTTTCTGTTATAATTAATATTTAAAATATTAATAATCAAGATTCTATTAAAGGGGTGCTATTTATTATTGTACCTTGAAAAGAAAGATTAGAGAAATAAGAATGAAATGAATTAAATATATGTATTTATAAAGATAATAATAAGAAGATAATGTCATCACGTTCTGGAGACAGTAAAGAAAAGGATAGGTTAAGTGATAGTTCTGTAACGTATCAAAGTGAGCGAAGTGGTAGCCATAAAACATTACCTTATGTTGGTAGTAAAACAGATTTTGGAGATAGCAAGAGTAAAAAAAGTGAAAAATCACTGATTTTACCAACTATTAAAAAACGTTCATCTACAGTTTCTGAAAATACAATAAAGGTGAATGATACAATCATTCATAATAAAGACAATTTTTGTTTTCGAATTGATTCCACTGAATCTTGCTCAAAACTTAAAAAGGAGGAAAACATAAAGTTCCCAAAACTTAAAATGAGCAGTTCTAAAGATAGTGCAAATGAAAAGAATCTTGTTAAAAGTAATACCGTTAATAAAAGTGATTCATCATTAACTAAAAAAGCAGAACCCTCAAAACTACCAGTGCTTATGGAGAAGGATTTAAAAGTTAATGACTCTGAAGATGAAAGTATGCATAGTTCTAAAGAAACTCTAATTTCAATTTATTCTGACTTTGATAGTGCAGTGGAATCCAAAAAATTACCCAAATTAGCTAGACAAAGTTATGAAAGTGGTAGTATTGCCACTTCAAGTGTCAATCTTTCTGATGTCGGACGAAATCAGGCAATATTTACTGAAACATCTGAAGTAAGAAAGGAAACACAAGAAGATGAAAATGAAAAAAAACCTTTGACTAAAAGAAAAAAAGTAAAAATGAAAATTAAGCAACAGGTTACATCATTAACATCAGATTTAGTAGATAAATTAAAGGATTGTATCATACCTTCTGATTATTTAAAATTACTAAAAGCTGAAAAAAAACCTGTTGTGAATTATAAATCTTATTATTCTGAATTACTATCTTTTGAGTCTGAAGATGATGAACTAAGACAAGAATCATTACATTCTGCTCCATTGGTTAGGTATTGCATTAACTGGTTAACTAAAACAAATAATATTACATCAAATGTTATTACAATGCCTGATGTTTCATTTAAATGTGTTATAAATCCACCAGATGATTTTATCCACTATGGTTATGTTGTAAGTAAAACTTAATCAGTATCTGATTAGATTATAGATAAGTAAAACATGTAATAGGTAATAAATTTTAAATAAAGAAAGCCTTATTGTAAAAAGAAAAATTATGATACTTGCTTGAAACATTAGCATGAGAATGCCTCAATATTACCCTTTCTCAAATGGGTTCTGCAGTTATTTAGGAAAGGCATCTATGATTTTTATCTTATGTGTACAGCCCCCTATAGATATAGTATTTTTTAGTCAGAGGAGGCCGCCTGCTCCACAGACAGCAGTGTCAGGCTGTCACCCCTCTCTCTTATACAGTATGCCCAGATACCCACCTTTCGGCATTACTAATGGTCATGTTATACTCTCGCAGGACTCCTGTGGTTAGTTTGAAGAGTCCTGAATGCATCAACCTCAGTGACGACTGCCACGGGCATTCAACTACCACCTCGCCTAGGCTGTCCCATCACCACCAAGGCTGACAGCAGTTAATGCTGCTGCCGTTCCTCACGCATTTTTGTTTGAAGTATTGTTATGCTCAAATCTGCAACTGCATTCCAGGAGCACTCGTTCTCCAGCAACACCTTTAACAAGCTTGCATGATTAGCCTTCTAGTAACAGCTGCGCACCCTTATCGCTCCTCAGTCCACCTGGTGCATTTGAAGAAGGTATGCCTGACAGTGTCCTCAAGGCCACATTAGAAAACCTGTCGTCATCTCATATTTTAGTGCTTTGCAGGTAGGCATTGAATGCGCCATGTCCAGTCAAGAGCTGGGTGAGCCAAAAATTGATCTTCCCATGCTCCTGACTGAACCACCTTCTTATGTTAGGGATGTCTTTGTGATTACATCGTTCATATGAGGTCCCGTCCCACCTCTCCTGCCACCACTTGAGCAGGGTGTCTCAGGAATCCTTCGGGATGCCCCTACATCTTTCGACTTTCTTGAGTATTTTGAAATCTAATGGGGGTACACTAGCAACCATGAATACCACTGTCCTATACGTGGAGGTGATCCGCATTGCCAACCTCATTTGGATCCTGCCTTTCATAACCTCAAGTACTGAATGCACAGTGCCACACCAGAACTGCATATGCTACTATGGATTCTACTGCAGTTGTCAGCAGTTTCCTTTTCAATGGTTTTGGTCCTCCAAGATTTCTCATAAGTTTTATGAGGTGTAGGCTGGCTACCTTCTCGACTGTTTTTAGGATATGGAATTCTCTTCCATATCCCTATAACAGCATCGATAGTAGATCCTCCAAGTTGAAAATCATGCTGATGATCAGACAGCCTGCCACAAATTTTAAGCTTGCTTTACAGCCTCTCCACCAACAGAGCTTGAACAATTTGCCAAACGCATTGAGGAGGCAAAGTGGCCTGTACCCAGATGGTCTTCATCGTTATGGCCAGGCTTATTCAGCAAGACTAGTCTGGCACAATTCCATATTCGGGGCACCCATCTATTCAACAATGCATGATTGAAAACCGCTAGAAGTTCAAGTGGTACCACGTCAGCAGCCGCCTTAACAACTTCAGCTGACATTCCTTCTGGCCCCAGACTCTTCCTCGGCCTCAGTCTCTCATTGGATAAATTCAAATTTCCCAAGATGAAAAGTTAGACCTCTTCTGCTGAAATCTCTTCTCTGATGAAATCCTTCTCAAGAGGAAAAAAAAGCGGATTACCGTCTGCATCTAGCAGTGGCACATAACAGCTAGCGCTCTACCGAACCTTACTGATTATCCTGTAGCTGTTGCTCCATGGGTGATTGTCTATCTGGCCACATAACTCGCATAAAAAGGCACAACCTTGCCATTTTAGCATTATTGATGCTTTTCTCAAGGAGCCTCTTCTGTTTAATGTAGTGATATCTTCCAGCATAATCGAAAGCACCTCCACTTCTCTTTTGCCATGCACATCTGGCAAATGACTTCCTTCTTATCTCAGCAATTTCAGGAGACCACCAGTAAACTTGGCGCCTGGCCGGATAACCAAGCCTTGCCTCCTGAACATTCCTGGATGCCTTGATAGTTTTTTTTAGCAGACTAACCAACTGGAGGTCCCTCCACTATTTTTATTAGCAATGGCCAAGCTCAAGGCCACCTTGAACTCTTTGATGACTCGAAGATCCAACCTACATGTTTGTCTTCTCACGTTGGTAGTGATTCCAGTAGATGCGACTTAGTACAGGATATATGCATGTTCACTGAGAGAGTCTTCTTCTACGACCCTCTAATTCATTATTCTATGATCCTAACCTTCGCTGACGAATGTAAGGTCCAGTACCGACGTATATGCTGCTCTCCTAAAGGTAGGGATACTCTCCTGATTTACGCAGACCAGAGTAGCAGACGACATAGCCTTGACCAGGATCGCCCCCTCCAAGCAGCTAATATAGATAGCTATTCTATCCTTATTCGACCTTGTTTTAATTGGGAGCCTGCCTGTTTTGCGGTTACCGCCACAATGGCCACCTTAGTGCTTTGAAAAGGTCTCATGGAGATCACTTTGATAGTCTCATTGACCACACATTCTCTTTCACCAGCAAGGAGTGTTTCCCTCTCTTGATTGGGTATGTCAGAAGTACCCCTTGGGCTACCTCCTGATGGTCAGCCCAACCAGCAGGTCCTTCTCGACCCCTTCATTAAGTGCCTATGTGACCTCATTGGACCCCTGCTTGGCAGGAATCTGTGTGGCAGCTTCCATGCAACAGATTTGAATCATCAGTCTGGGTCATGGTAGAACTCTCAGAGACTATTAGCAATGTGTAAGAATTTGATTAAATACTTCATAAACCTTGATAGTCCTGCTTCTACCTGCTTCATTTTGTGCTTTGTGTGTTTATCTACATAGAGATGCAAGCTACTGACTGCATCTTCTAAATGGGTAATTAAGTAAATCAGGTCGCTGTCACACAGATCTTCCCCACACTTTCTATTGGTTCTATGCTCCATAGACCTAATGCCTTCTGTACCTGTTGAGGAGGTTCTTGCAAGAGGCAAATCAGCAATTGTCAAATTATATATACTCCCTCTTGGTGAGGTGATGGGAATTCTATGGATTTTCTTACTCTTTCTGGAAGTGTCATCCATGATGGATGATCTAATTCTCTAAGATGAACTAACAGAAAAAACCTGGAAATCAGATAAAACAACAATGAAACATAAATGTTAACAATAATTCAATAAACATTATCCTACTTAAAAAGCAGAAGTTTTAATTGAATAAAAGTTTTCTCTTGCTATCTCTGTTATCAAATATTGATAGCAGTTACAAATTTTATTCACCACATAAAGTATTAAACACAATAACTGTGATAACATTACTGACAAGATTAAAGTTAGTTTTACTATAAACAGAATAGTAGTTATCGCCAGAAAGCAAAAACAGTGCTTAAGCAGTAAATAATATTGTTATGATGCAAGTCTAAAAACATTATTAGAAAATCCTGTCTATTTATATTTGATTGATTTGTAAGATATTCTTTAATTCTGTAGATAGCTAATAAATCTTTGTGATTTTAAACCATAAACAAGAGTATTTTTGGTGGAGAAGTGAATGTAAAGCCCTTATCTCAGTTGAAGTTCCATAAATCATAGAATACAACAGGCTGGAAATAGTATGAATATTACACGAATCACATTTGGAAAGAAGTGTTGATATAGTTATCAAAAATAAAAACTTATCAGTCATATGATTATGGAATATGTATTAAACCGTTAAACAAAAATTATTCTAATGTTAAATACTCTTACATTAATTACACAGTTTATACAAATTTGAGTAAACCGCTGTACAGATATTAAATCAAAATATAAATTAAAGTTTATAAAAAATAAGTATTTAATCAAATTAACATGCCTTAATTATTTTGCCTTTTAATTTTTATCAAATAAGTTACAGTCACAATTAAAAGTCAAATTAGTCACAGTTTTTAATTTACTTAATCTTGGTCTACTGCACTCTAATCATGGTCGTGACCACTCTTTAACATCAGTGGCTACTTACCAGGCGTTCCTGGATACTCTGTTTCCAGATGCTTCAGAGGGTGAAGCAGGAGTCGGTGTTAGGGTGGGTGAGACACCATTCCCTGGCGTACGGGCTGTGGAACCCGTAGATATAGACTGAGTGGTTTCTCGAGTGGCACTGAGAAAGGCACTAGGGATTGACCAACTTGACCTTGATATTTTCTATCATTGGTTGGAGAGCCCGAGTGCTCTCCAACCATGTAAATTTATAACAATATTTGTTTCGGTTCCGACTGGCAGCTGATGAGCTGTGTGTCTGCGGGGAAGTTCAGTCAAATAAGTATATGATAATTGACTGCTCTGTTCTAGGGGGGGGGGGGGGCAGAAACCAGGCCACCCTGGAACTTAGAGGTCAAGGGGAAAATTGGCCGCTCATAAACGGCGAGTCAGTGTGGTGAGAGCCGCATTATCGGACCGTGTGGGAGTTCCTCAATGAGGTTGCGTTGTTCAACCGACATCTGTAGATTAGTTAAGGGTAAAGTATAATGACTCCTACCGTGCTGCTGTGGGAAGCTAATCCAGAGATAATGGCTGAACACCAGCCAGGTTCCAAGTGCCAAGTTCCAAGTGCTTTAAATGGTGGACAGGTACTAGCTGGCATTGAGCGACCCAGGCATGACAGGAAATTACTGTCTTTTTAATATAATAACAAGGGGTGCGCCTCCCCAGTTTAGTTTTATTGTATGACAAGTGAGCAGTTGGGACACGTAAGCAGGTGGTGTATGGCACCTCGCTTAGTCCGCTGTTAGGTAAGCTCACTAAAATCTATTAGATTATTGGTAGCTAAACTGTTTTTGAGGCACAGTAGCCGTTTGTGGCACGGATATTTGGTCATATGCTGTAGGGTGACCGAATGGGGTGGTGACAGGAGAAATGCCAGTTAACCAATAACCAATAACCAATCTTGATCTACAATATTAATTTTTATGAGTGTCGGGCAATTTTGTGACAGCCTATTTTTGTTTTGTAAATTTTTGTGCTGCAGTTTCAGTTTAGCAAGTATAATAAACTATGGCTTGTCTGATAGTTCATTTGAAAGATCTTTTTTTTCTCTTTATAGATTAGTTGGCACTGCCAGTTCCAGAAGTCATCCACTAATTGGTGGACTTATAATCAGTTAATTTATATTGTAATGCCATGTAAGGTAAAAGATTTGTTTATCTAGAGTCCAGATGATTTCATCATTTAATTTTATATTCTTTCATTTTTTCTTCCTAGAAAAGTGTTTAATTTGTGTCTGATAGTTTTTCTTCTTCCTCTATCCCTCAGAGTGCAGCTCTACTGTCCTAAGAAATCACATTTATGCTGCTCTAATTTGATCTTGAACTCTTAGCCAACCTCTCATTTTTTTCTTGAGGTGGAGGAACCCCATTTACGGGTGCCAAAGCAGTGTCGGACTCACTAACAGGTTCTGCAAGCTGTTACAGAAAATGCCTATGTATTCCTGTGCACTACCGACTAAATCTCCACCCCTGGGAACCTCACCTCCTGGAAACCGCTAATAAAGCATTACTTTATTAGGAGGGTGGTAAGCGCCCACACACACATTCGATCTCCACAAGCAAACATCATCCATACCAGACCACTATATGCACACACTGCACACTACAAATACCTAAAGAGAAAAACATTCAGAAAAAATAGAATACCTAACAGGTACTAAGACATACCACATACATTCATACAATCAAGCCAACACAAGACAAGCTCACAACAATAAAGAAGACATGGCCACAAGACATAACTTATCCACCAAAGTACACTCAACAGTTAACTAAATTTCTACAATCTCACCCAGAGTACACAAAACACAAATCCACCAACTAGCACACACAAACACACACACACATATACTTCAACTACTTACCAACATATCATTTACCCACATGACCATCAGCTATAATCATTAAAAATGTGTGCAATGCCCTCAGGCACTGGGAGTGGAGTATCCTCACTGCACCATGCCTGAGAGGGCTCCCAAGACACTCAGCCACAGACCTGTCCAACCCGGCACCCTATGACACCTCATTCCCTTGCAGGCTGTGCCAATGCTCACTGTCTCCTATGAGTTTTTTCTGTTTTACTAAGTTCTTCTAAAACTTTTCTATTACAATTTACAATAATAGTCCACTGCTTCACACCCTGAAGCATTATCTGCTGAAAATCGATAGGTCTGAACATGTCCACCCGACCTAGGGCATCCAGCACGGACCTCTGTGCATCCTGGAACCTTATACAACAGAAAAAGACATGGTACAGAGTTTCCTCCACATCGCAGGCTGGACAGCAGTCTGATAGATAGCCCCTCATCTTAAGTCCACACAGTGACTAAGCTACTGCCCTAGTATTAACAGAATTTCAATCTAGATTTTTTTTTTGTGATTTCAGGTTCTTGTGAATCACCACACAAACATGATTAAACCTAGTAAGTTCATTTCTGGTCACTGATAACATGTATTTCTTACTCCAGTAAGTAACATCTGTTCCAATATCATCATTATTCCATTTGACTAATTTTGATCTTAATAGATATTTTCTGCAAAAAAAGTCACTACTTTAGTCGTTTTGCATTGATCTTTATATTTTTTTATTTGTAAGGCTATACCCTTCTCTGTTACATATGTTAGTCTCTTATATGATGAAAATTCAAGAACATAAGATTAGAAATAATATTTAGTTTAACCTCAGGTGATTGCTGTATTCCAGAATTATAAATCTACTTCAACTTATGAATAACTTTGTGTAAAGAGATAACTGGGATCATAAAGATATAGCAACCCTATCAAACTTCCTTATTTGTTTTAACTAATTCCTAATAGACAGAAGAGGTCAGTAAATATGTAGATATCTTAATAAAAAACGTTGACTGCTTTTATCAAACAGGAAACTGTTTCTGATTAATAATATGCTTCATGATTTCACTCTTATCTAGATTGTTAAAAATCTTTTGAAAAATGTTTAAATGTCATATGTATTCTGAGTTGGATTCTCTACATTTATAAATTAACTGTTTTTGATTAATTATTAACATGACATCAGTTATTGACCGACTCCTCCCAAAACTTATTTGATCTCCAATTAATATTCTCTTGATCTCTTGATTATATTTAACTTGATCTGGAAGGTTCTGAAATCAAATCTTGGTTAGAGTTAACATTTTTTTACATATTTAAACATGTCTGTATAGTATTAATATGTACAAGCTTTACGCATATGTGGTGATTTAATCATAAAAAATAAAACAGCAATTTATTAATTGTAAGGTATTAATAATGTAATCATTTACTTTATTAACAAATGTGTAATTACTAGGTATGGAAAACATATATTTATATATATGTGTGTGCATGTGTTTTATTAAAAAGGAAAAAATTATACGGATTATTTATTTATTATGCATGTATACATTTTTTTTGCAGCCCTTACCAGCTCAAGCATTTTATCCAAAAATTCAATATATAGAAACAGATGATCCATATTCGGCATCAAGAAAATTAGTCATAGAAAGAAAACGCCGAGAGTATGCTTCTAAACATCTTCCAAACATACTTAAGAATAAATATAACATAGTGGATGATAAGCTAATTCCACCAGAAGGTTTACAATATATTTCTTGTGGTAGTAGATCATATTGGACTGATAATAATCTTCTACCCCTTGAAATTTTTGATGATGAGTCTTATGATGTCAGGTAAATATTTCTTTTATATAATATAAATAAAATTAATCGCCACTGAACTGTTGTTTTTACTTATGATTGCTATCCAATTTTAAATCGTCTGCTTAGTTATAAATTAAATATTAAAGTGATGGTTAACTTTTTTACTACAATTTAAATTTAATCCTATTATGTGGTTGAGGTGGTGGGGATTGAAGCATAAAGTTACCTAATTCTTTTTGGATAGCACAACAGCTGTATGTGAAAAGAATCTATTTTATACCTGAAAGGAATGTAGCATTGTTAAGCCCCCTTTCTGCCATAACTAACATTAATAATACATTTTTAAAAATATAATAAAATATTTATTCATCTTTACATTAATATGTAATTTTGAACACAAAATTGTAATGAAGCCAATATTATGAGTCTCAATGAAGACTTGAGTCTTGTCAAATCTATCCAATGAAACTTAACAAAATTATAGTACAAAACTATTGTAATTTTTTTAAGCATGCTTATAAAAATGGATATGCTGTTTACATATGGAGTAGGTGTAAGGAGGGCAGAGAAGTTGGTTGAGAGATTACTGAGCATACATAAAATCATTCCTTAATTAGGTATTTAGTTGGGTTGCACCTGCGCCACTGGTTGTCCATCCTGTTTACCAGTAAGGTTACATTTTTTGTTACTGTTGAAGTAAGGTTGTGTTTTGGCAAGCTGTGCAGAGTTGTGCATTTGAAATCTGGCCCAAGAGTCTCTTATACTCAATGAGGTGCCTGTTTAATTTAATGTATACTTATGGAGATTTGGTGATATAAGTGTGTATTTAAATATTTTTCAGTGTTTAAAATTATTAATGAGTGAAATGATTTTATTATTTTTTTGGGAAGAGGGGAAAATCTTCCAAAGGCAACGGGATGATAGTATTGGCTGATCATGCAGGATCCTTACCCTCTAAAAACTCTTCTTTCACTCATGTTTTCCCCGGGCTGAGACTGTTTTCTTATTACTTCAGTCTGGTTATGCTGTCTGTTGCCTTATAGCAACCCTCCTGTTCATACCATCTTCCTAGCTACCCAGGGGTTCTGCTAACTAGCCCTTCTCCTTACGTCTCAGGATCCGTTTGACATAAGGTAATACCAAGTCTTAAGCCACCTCATTTGTCAACATTGCTTGGACAGTGTTGTCTAGAGAGACTTCCCCTAATGCCAGATATAGAGCCCTTTATCCCGGGGCATTCTGGTCGCAGACAAAAAAGGTATCACATGTGTTATCCTTTTCTCTCTTGCAGTACCAGTACCTCAGGGTGCTAACTTTCCCCCATATGATGAAAGTACTTGCAGAAGTAGCCATGTTTTGTATGAGGATCTGGATGAGGTAAATATTAACTATACTTGTTCTACAAATTATTCTAGAATGCTTTTTCCTTTAAATTATTTGTGAATAGTTTTTAAGGAAATCAGAAATAAATAAGTAAATAAAAAGTCTAAAGATTAGTTATCATTTTCAACTTTACCATTGCAAAGGTAGGCAGTATTGTTGCCAATCTTTATTATAACTTGATAGTTCTGCAAATTCTGGAATGTTTCAAGGAGTAGCATCTTTTAAGTTAATGGATCGATCGATTACGAATGATTGTTATTCCTGAAGTCTTGGTTCAGTAATACAGCTTCAATTGGGGTCCAAGTGGCACTGTGTTGTGTGTTCATGCAGCAGTGTAACTGTATGAATTTAACTACATAGTTTTCTGAATTGCTTATTAACAAACAGACTTCACTAAAAGGAGGTTCTCAATTTGATTTTGAATATGTTTTTGTATTTGAACATTAAATTTCACTGAATTGATAATTAACTGAATAGACTGATATTTTTTATTTTGTAGTGTAGTTCTTAAAATGGAAGATTTTCAACGAAGAAATTAAATTGTCTTAAGATTATTTGAAGAAATTTTTCAATTTTTTCTTTTCTTTTTTTTGTAATCATTGCATACTACTACTGGGTTATTCACATCATTCTGATGTGAGTTTGTTTGTTTTTATACAAAATATTTTAGTAGTTTTATCTGAACATTTAGATGAGGACTGAAGTTATCAAGTAAAACATAATACATACTGAATTTTGGAACACCTTAATTCATTTTTGGCAGCTATCATTCTATGTTAATTGTTTCTTCATAATTATATTTCTTATTCTTATTTGATTAAGATAGATTCCTTGTGAGTGGCTTTTTTATTTATGTACTAGTGTTTAGGACCATATCATAGTAAAAAAAATAATAAAATAAGTAAAAAATAAAAATGCTTAATAAATCACCATAAAATGTATTACTTTTTGACGCCAAATTATTGGTTAGCTGAAAGTTATGGGTTAGATGGAAGAATATGGGTAAATTGTTGGAAGTTGTTTTTAACTCAACACTGTATTCAAAAAATTTTAATCTATAGAACAAATTTTAAAAAGTAGTATTATTTTATGACTAGGGCAATATTTTTTAAAGTGTTAATTGTTAAACAATTTGCTGATGATATAGTAATTCTAGCTGAGAGTTAAAAGGATTAAGAAGGAACAATGAACGGCATGGATGAAGTCCTACACAAGAACTACCGCATGAAAATAAACAAGAACAAAACAAAAGTAATGAAATGTAGTAGAACTAACGAAGGTAGACCACTGAATGTAAAAATAGGAAGAGAGTTATTTGGGTAGTAGAATTACTAAAGATGGACAAAGCAGGAGCAATATAAAATGCTGAATAGCACAAGCGAAACGAGTATTCAGTCAGAAATATAATTTGTTTACATCAAAAATTAATTTAAACATCAGGAAAAGATTTTTGAAAGCATATGTTTGGAGCGTAGTTTTATATGGAAGTGAAACTAAGACAATCAGAGTACCTGAGAAGAAAAGATTAGAAGTTTTTGAAATGCGGTGCTATAGGAGATGTTAAAAATCAGATGGGTGGATAAAGTGAGAAATTGATGAAGAAAGAAGCATTTGGAAAAATATAGTTAAAAGAAGAGACAGACTTATAGGGCACATATTAAGGCATCCTGATATAGTCACTTTAATATTAGAGGGACAGGTGGAAGGAAAAGATTGTGCAGGCAGGCAACGTTGGGAATATATGTAAAACAAATTGTTAGGGATGTAGAATGTAGGGGGTATACCGAAATGAAATGACTAGCACTAGATAGGAAATTTTGGAGAGCTGCATGAAACCAGTAAAATGACTGAAGACAAAAAGAAGTGTTAATTGCTGTTTTGAAAACTTATTAGATTATTATTGCCATGTAAATTGAAATTACGTTTGTTCTTTGCTAGTTAAAGTGATTTATTTATTGGAAATGTATTTTAATTTTCTTCATAGGTCTCCTGAAGAATGGCTTAATCTTGGTTTGATTAATGATATATGTTATCCAGTACCTGCACTAGCATTTATTTGTATGTTTGATGAGAAAAAAGGTAATTTATTGTATTCTAATTCAGAAAAGGATGCTAATGTTGAGAACTATGAGTGGAGGGAAGTTGCTGTTGTTAATTATGACAAAATAAATGGAGTTTACCATGTTATACCTGTAAAAACAGTAATCAGCAAAGTATTTATTGTTCATAGGTAAATATTTTTTATTAAAAATTAAGATGGTAGGTAACACATTTTATGGCATATACAGTATAAGTTCAAATGTTTTCAGCTGTTATTTTTAATACATCTTTAGCGATAGTTTTCTGTTTATTTAATTCAATCATTTATTTAATTTTATTTAATTTAATTTTCTGTTTAATTAATACCAATCTGAATAATCAGATAACAATCCTGAATAATATACAGTAATCGCATAATATACAATCCCATTTAGGATTGTAATAAAGTATTGTATTTTTATTACAATTCTAAATAGGTTTTGATAACATTTTTTCCAATTAAAAACATAAGCTTGTATTAATTTAATATAAGTTTATGTTAATGTAATTTTATGTATTTAATCCCTCCTCTTACGGAAATATGTATTTTATTTTATATTTTGTGTTTTACATATATATATATATAATCATCATCATTGTAATTTTCAGTTCAGTTAAATCCAACTTTCCTCAGGTTGGGCCTTCTACAAAATTTCTCCATCTGCCTCGATCAATGAACCATTTCTCTTCCATTACTCTTACTACATCCCCTCTCTACCACACTTCCTCCATCACCATATTTATCTGTTTCATTCTTGGTCTATGCCTTTTTTTCTACCTTTTTCCTCAGCATGCAGCACCCTGTTGGTAATCTTTCCTCATCCATCCTTTCAATATGTCCAAACCACCTGAGCTTTGATTTTCCAATTGACTTGACAAGGTCTCCCAATCTCAGTTCCTCTCTAATCATACTGTTCCTTACCCTAGTATTGTTGTTTTCCCTAGCATTTTTCTCTTGAATTTAATTTCTGCTGCTTGTACTTGACCCTCCATCTTTCTGCCACCTGTCCTGGTTTCTGCTGTGCAGGTAAAGATTGGCACGAAGTAGAAACTTTATACATAACTCTCTTAGATTGCAAAGGGTACCTCCTTGTTCCAGACCAAACTTCTTATATTTTAATAAAAAACACTTTCCTTCTGTACTCTTACACTTATTTCTTTAATCATTCTCCCATCCTAAGAAAAAACTGTTCCCAGATAAGTAAATTCTTATATCCTTTCTATTTCTCTACCATTTATAATTATGTCCATTGAATTTCCCTTTTTTCTGTCTTGCATAATCATTACTCTTCTCAACACTAAACTGCACTCCACATTTCTGAATTTCTACACTTCACGCCTTTATTGCACACTACATCCCTTTCAGATTCCCCCATATTACCAGTGTTTGTCTGCGAATAATATGTTTCTCGTTTCTTCTGCTATTTACTTTTTAATTTTCTTGGAAGATTCCATCCAGTTATAAACAAAAATGGAGATATCACACTTCCTTGTCTCAACCCATTCTCTACTCTTGAAGCAATTTGACTTTCCCAGTTTTGTCCTGACACAACTCTGGCTCTCCTCACACATTGTTTCAACCATCTAGATGCCTGCTTTATCTACATTTCTTTCTTCC
Source organism: Lycorma delicatula (assembly GCF_047948215.1). Taxonomy (NCBI): domain Eukaryota; kingdom Metazoa; phylum Arthropoda; class Insecta; order Hemiptera; family Fulgoridae; genus Lycorma; species Lycorma delicatula. The sequence continues at coordinate 8,837,878 of NC_134465.1, forward strand.
AGCACCTGCTACACAACTTCCCTACCCATGCTATCATATGCCTTTACTATGTCCAGAAATACCATTACTAATTTCTTATTGTAATCCCACTTCTTACTCATTTGCTTTGGTGTAAGTATTGCATTTGTAGTGGATCTATTTTATCTGAATCCCATCTGTTCCTCTTCTAACCCCCCTGTCTTTCTTCTGATGCAGTTTTCCTTTCAGACAGCTTTTTCATTTGTGGAAGTAGTCTAATACCTCTGTAATTACTACATAACTGTCCTCTTTTTAATTTCTATAATGTAATCAACTAGATTTCTCAAACATTATAAAAATAATAAATTAGGTTTATCTAATATGGCAGACCAATCTAATAAACAATAAACATTCAGCACAGATACTTACTGTATTAACACAGATTTAGAAATATTAGAAATTAATAAACATGTGTACAAACAAAATTTTAATTTGATAAATTATCACACAGTGTTTGAGCGAAACGGTGTTATAAAAACTGCAATAGATTGCAGCATTTATATAAATTAATACACAATTTTATATGACATATTCTAATTTTACTGTACTGTCATCCAGTGATTAGAAATAATTATTATTTATTACAAGAAGCCCACAAACCTGAATGATGAGGGTTATGTGGATCAAAGGAATATTAATTTGCTAGTACATATAGTAAGAGGAGAAATATTGCTAGAAGGATGAGTGTAAAAAGGAGAGAAAAGATTATTACATAATAAAAAAGGAAGAAATAGAAAGGAAGAATAGAAAAGGAAGGTATTAGGAAGTAAAATGCTTAGAATAGAAGAAAGTGGAGGTGAACCATGATGCAAGAGAGTTGCCTTAGACAGGTAACCATGGGGATAAAATGAACAGATGATGAAAAGGATTCATGGTTACCCTCAATCATCAACATATATTTTTTTAAAGAGTATGTTGTTGAGAGTATAAAAAATCAGTTTTTATCAAAATCATCCACTAAGATTTAAAAAATAAAATTTGTAAGTAATTGGTACCATATGCTGGACTGGTACAGGTGGTTAAGATACTAGTCTGTTGATCAAGGCTGAACCAGTAATATTTTAGCATCATTGTCTCCTTGATTCTGTCCCAACAAGTTTGTTGAGTTCTAATTAAAAGCACATTCTGGCATGACTATTTGTGGATGTAACAAGTTAGAGAAATACTTAAGTGATACAACTGCCTGTGGCCTAAGTAAAAAAAAAGCTGCATTAGATACCTGGGTATCTCTGGATTATCATATAAATCAATAAAATAAGAAATTATAAATGGCAGTGGCAAAGGAGTATGTTGAGATAATTTTGAATATTGTTACAAAAAAAAAAAAAAAACTTCAATGATGGTGGTGGAAATATGATGAGTAACATAAAACTGAACTGCTACAAACTAAACACAGTTTCAGAAAATTTTATAAATAAAATGAAAAAAATTTAAATTAAATTAAATTCTGTATTTGCTTTACAAAAAGTTTACATATTTACCATATTTTTAGAAAAGATATTCTAAGTGAACACTCTGTGGAGTGATGCACTTTGTACTCTAGTAATAATATTGAGAGTCACTGATGCAAAATGTTGTTGTCAATGCTGTTGGTTTCTTGCTAACTATTTACTTTCAGTTCCCCGATAGTGTGAAGGATTTGATTCAAAAAATTGAAACTAGAAAAGTCTGGGGAACATGGAGGCCATTGGCTTCTCTGCTCCATTCATTCTTTTGTGGAAGCTGCTTAAATGAATGTCATTGAATTGTTTAATGTGTGACACTTTGCTCCATCTTGTTGGAAGAAGCCACACTTTTTCTCATGATCTGTTAACTGAGCATAAAATTCTTCAAAAAATTGTATGATACACTTCTGTATTGACAGTTCAGTAAAAAAAAAAAAATATTGGCCCCATTATACGATTATCAGAAACAGCACATGATACCCCTATTTTCTTATCATGATGTGGATAAACAACCACATCATGATCAGTAAGGATTTTCAGTTAACCGAAATCTGATGTGCAAATTAACATGCCCAGAAAATGAATCCTTGCTTGTCTGATATAAAATACAGATTCAGGTCTATCTGACCACCATCAGTATTTATGAGAAGCCAATTAAGAAACAATTAACAACAAGCAATTAAGAAACAATAATTAAGATGTTTCAATTTGTCTGTTTTTTTAAGTTGTTGCAGTCAATACGGTTTCAAATCTGAATCGTAAAGAATCTTACTAAGATGTGTATTTTAACCACGTTGTGTGATAACTTTATAGATTTTCCCAGACCAGCAGAAATTCTTTAAATATCAGCTAAGATCTTTGGAGTCCTAACAGAATTTTGCCTGTTTCATTTTGCTTTTGAAATTGACCCATTTTTTAATGATATTATGTATGGTAAACTTTGCTGGAATATACTTTGATTCAGAAATTTTTCTCCTGATATTTGATGCTTTTATTGAAAGGCCCTAGAACTCACCTAACTCTTTTCTCAGTCAAATAGGATATTTTAGAAAACAGAATTGCAAAGAAGAAAACTATACTACACTGAAGCATGAACAGTTTACAATAGATAACATAGAGTAGTAACATATACAACCAATGGTGGTGCTAGTAGTCTTAGTGTTAAAGCTGACATTCAAATAACTGCAGTTTAAACCGGCTTGATTCAGTTTTAAGTTGATAATTCAGTATAGAGAGGTAGAAAAAAATCTTTCTTTTTAATAAAAAGAAAAATATTCCATTACAAAATTTTCATATTGAACATTTTTTCATTTCGAACAATCGTTACTTCCAATACAATTTTCCTGAATTATTTAAATAATCTGAGCTGAAATATATTTAGTGTAATTTTTCTCTTATCAGATATATATGCAGTTACATAATAAAGAATTATCCTATCAGAATATTTTGAGCGTACAAATATTAAAAATATGCTCGGTGAAGTTATACTTTTTTATTATTATTTTTTTTATTGTTACTGATTATTTTTGTTACTGATTAAATTTGTATCTCAAAGTTTTTAATAAATCTTTTAAAGGCTCTTTGTTCTTAATTCTTGGTATATAGGTAGATGTTAATATGAAAAATGAGAGATTAAACAGTTATTTATTGGGTTGTACATGATTGTTTAACTTGACATTTAATAAATGAATGAATGATTTTTTCCAAGCTGGCCTTTTAACATTGCACTTAAAGAACTGATCAATCTCTCATTGTTTTCAATTTATAAATCATTTTAATATAGTGTATATTTTTAATGATATTTATTGATAATAAATTGTTTCAGGATTTACCTTTATTTCTTAGCTGAAGATCCAGATGTTTTCGCTGAAAGGGTTTATAATGCTGTCAGAAATAGAAATGAAGCAGTTAATTCTATTAGGTAGATAAATAACCACAAAGAAATGAATTATTTTTTATCATCCATTCTTGGAATGATTGATATTCTTCACCATTAATTTTTATTCTATATTTTGATTCAAGATATTTACTGTATCATTCTAGTTTGAATTTGCTTGCTTTATCTTAAACTTTTTCTCTTAACCCTTTTTTTATCCGTTATACGGTTAAATCAAATTTTTGAAAAAAAAATTTGATAAATCAACAATATTATATAAATTTGTGAAAATCCATTACTAGATCATTTTTGACTTTTTATTTATTAGCTTTTCTCTTTCTTGGTGCTGTTGAAGGTAGGTTTGTGTTATTATGTGTGCTTTAAGATAATTAGGAAATCTCTGTATTATGTAAATAAAAAAAATAGTGTATTGATTTGATTATGTTTATTTAACATGTTTTTAGGTAGATTTTATAAGAAAGCTACCTACTGTAATTGGTATCATGATTCGACTTCTGGAAAATTTTTTCATATCTTCACGTTTCACATCTCCCACACCCCAAAACCACCGTCAGTCCAAAAGTTTGTATATATATATATATATTTTATTTCACTTTCTTATGGACACGATCTGTCAATCACTTTCAAATTTATAAATAAAATATAACGACCCAAAATCTTGGTGAGTTCTTTAATGGGAAAAAATCAGACCATGGGGGTGGAAATGGGAGGGCTTTTTCAAAAAAACAAAATATCGCTATAAACTTTTTATTAAGTAAAATAACAAATTCATTAACGTTCCTGCTATTCTTTGGATAAGGGCCAAGGGGTGGAAGAAACAGGGTTTCAAGGACAAAAAAATCATAGCTTCCTTAATTGGCATAGGATCGAATCTGTTTAAAGTGGTTGTTAGTAACCACTAACAATAATAAGTATATTAGGTAATATTTAGTCTAAATATTACCTAAAAATTTTGTCTGTAACGATTTTTGATATGACCAACCCTTATGGCAAGGGATAACCAAAATATTGTTGGAATTGTAAGAATAAGAGGCTTCCCATATGCTAAACATGTGAAACTTGTTTACATAATAAATCGTTGATGTATTGAGTGAATGCATTTAAACTGCCGTGACTTAGTACTGTGTGTATTTTAATTTTCGTAAGTGATAATATTTTATGTGGGTAATGTAGGCCTATTGTACTTTTAATTCATCTTCTCAACTCACTGTTGTTACATGTTTTTAAATAAAACTTTCTGAAAACATTGTCTTTTTTTATCAATACAAAGAGACAAACCTAGAATGTGCCACTAATCCTCAAATAGGTGTGTTGTCAAGCAGTTCAGGAAAAATCATAAGGAAGTCTTGATAAATTTACCAATAGCTTGTAGTCTAATGAGAAAACATAGTGACTGTAAAACATCGAAAGTAATATTTGATAAGCACATACAATCTGAGTTCACCTACCCGTTTTTTGCCCCATTAAAATCTACCTCCTCCTTGCAGCGTGCCAAAAGGAATTTTTATAAACCTAACGCATTTGAAAATTCAACATTGTTATTTATTAATAACTATAACTTTATGGTTAGTGCCTTCACAAATGAAAAGAAGTTGTTCTGTGTATCTGTGAGTAAATGTTCATCCTATTTACCCAATGTAAAATCTGTTACGTCTGCTGTCTAATCTTTTATTTTGTATATATCTGGAAGACATATAGTAATTATATTCCTTTAAAATGTTAATAATTCTGTGTAATTGTTTATTTTTTATTCATTTTCTGTGACTAGCTGTATTCTTGGTTTCTTATCTGTATAATTTACAGAAGGGGGTGTGTGTATATATATATATATATGTGTGTGTGTGTGTGTGTGTGTGTGTGTGTGTGTGTGTGTGTGAGAGAGAGAGAGAGAATCATGTACAAAAACTCTGCTGCTTTTGGAGTAACTTAATCTTGCAATGAATAAGAATTAAGTGTATGAATCTTTTAAGAAAAAAACATATTTTGTTTATAAACTACTAATTGATTATTAGTTGGGTTAGATTTTATTATAAGAAAAGTTATGAAGTACAGAGTGATTCAAAGAAACGGGAAATTTTGAAAGTTGTATTGGTAGCCGTGGGCGATTGGTACCACTTGATAAGGGGCGCCAGCCTCTCTAAGCTAACCTGCCATTTAGCTGTCATGGATCCTTGGAGTGGTGCGCAATGTGCGTTTGCTATCAAAGCGTTTTACAAAAACATGACAGTGTGGAGGGAGCGCGTAGAGAATTTCGCCGTCATTTTAATCTGGGACGGCACGACCGTGTTCCATCAGCACATGCAATTAAAACATGGATATCTAATTTTGAGGAAACTGGTTCGGCAATGAAAAAGAAACCTCCAGGCCGTGAACGAACCGTCCGTACACCACAGAATGTTCAAGCTTTACAAGATGCTGTCACACGAAGTCCACTTCGGTCAATCCGTCGTCTCTCAGCATCTTTACAATTGCATAGTTCAAGTGTTCGAAGAATGTTAGTGAAGGACTTGCAATACCATCCATCATACAAGTTGCAGATCGTCCAGGAACTGAAACCGAACGATGCACTTGTGCGAGCACAATTCTGTAATGTAATGCTTCAGAAGATAAATGATAACGAAGAGTTTGTTCACGAACTGTGGATGTCAGACGAAGCACATTTCCACCTCAGTGGATTTGTTAACATGTAAAATTTCAGATACTGGGCACAAGAAAATCCTACGCAGCTACACCAGCGTCCGTTGCACAGCCAGAAAGTGACCGTGTGGTGTGCTATGTCATCTTACGGTGTTATAGGCCCTTATTTTTTTGAGGATGACAATGGTCTTGCGATTACAATGACGTCGGCTCGTTACGTAGTCATGCTTGAAATCTTTGTTGTGGAACAACAAAGGTTGTTCCACCAATTCTTAACACAGCCTGGTTTCAACAAGACGGAGCAACATCACATACTGCACGAAAATCGATGGCAGCTGTACGCCGATTGTTTGGACAACGTGTCATTTCACGAAATGGTGACATTAGATGGCCTTCCAGATCGCATGATCTCTCAGCTTGCGATTACTTTTTGTGGAGTCACCTTAAAAGCAAGGCGTTCCACAGTAGACCTGCTACAACGGAAGAACTGAAGGCAAAGATAAGAGAAGCAATTGCGGAAATTCCAGTCGAGATGTTACGTCAAACCATGAACAATTTAACGAAGAGACTTCGTGAGTGTTTACGTAGAGAGGAGGTCACCTGCAAGATGTCATCTTTAAAAAATAAACTAAAATGTATGTATCCTAAAATGGCAACATTTGTACAATTACATGAAATAAAATTCATTTCTAAAAAAATTTTTCATTAACGTTATTTAATTTTTTAAATTTCCCGTTTCTTTGAATCGCCCTGTATTTCTTGATATTCTTTACTAAAAATATTTTTTTTTAACAGGTTTAATCTGTATGTTGATTGTATTCCACTTTCTGGTGGACGGTCATTTGATTTAAATTCTTTAGTTCGTCTTCAAAAACTAACATTTTCATCTAAGAAACTGATAGATGTTAACAAGCTGATGGGAAAAGTAAATATCTTATATATAATATAAATATAATATAAGTTTACTGGTCTCTGTTGTTTGTAATCAAAGAGTAATTTTCAAATAATATGATTTGGAAGCTAGTTATGTTTTGATTAAAATTATTCAATCAAGTATGGTTGATGCAAGTAAAGTTTATTGTATTTATTATTTTTTATATCACTTCATATTTAAGTAGTGATTTGAACAGGAAGACACAATCTTATTTTTTTCCTTTGGAAAGTGTACTATGTTAATATCTGCTGTTTCAAAATAAAAAAAAATATGTGAAATGAATAAATTTTGAAGAACGTATTGTTTGTCCTCTGAGACTTACGGTTTTGAGAAGACTAGGTATGTTTGGTGAACAGACTAGATTAGGTCCTGCTTGGTTAACAGAATTAAGGAGTCATTTATAGAACCGAATCTTTATCTGCATTTTAGTAGACATAGTATGTTGATATGAACCTGTATTTTTCTCATTTCATGAACACACTTTATTTCTCATTTTCATTGATAAACCTGAACCAGGATGCTTATTTTTCTTGAGAATAGCTATGTAATTTATAGGAGTGACTAGTGATCAATTCAGGTTGCCTACAACCATTATGGTTATAGTACTTAAAATATGAAGGTCATTCAATAACACTGCCTAACAATGAAAATGTTTCAGGCTCAGAAATAGCTTATTCTTATGCATTTCCATCTGCTGAATTCAAAAATCACCATAAAAATGATAGATTAGCTCTTGCTTTGGAGATACAATGACATGTCATTTTTTACCTTATCTACATTTTTAGTTTGGGAGTAATTTTGTTTTTGGACTTGTCACACCTGCTGAATAACGTAACACAACATTCTCCAGCTATTTATAGGTTATAAACAATATTACTGTTGCTGTGACTGTGAGTTTAATATTGTTTGTGTTGTAATTAGTGCAGCATTTCTGATTCTCAAGGGCTTTTGAAGTGAAAAATTTGTTAAATCAAAATGCCACAAAAATGTGTAAATTCAGTGAATAAATTTTGTTACATTTATTGTGAAATAACATTTTTGTCGCCGAAACACAATCTGATGGCTCTAGTGAAGACTGTATATCAGCATTATTTTGGTATGAAGGTAGGGGACCAACATAAGTCATGAGTTCCATATATATGTTTCAGCTCTTGTTCAGTTATAGTATGAGAATAGCTGAAAAATAAAAAACGATCTACGGCTTTTGTTGTTGTGCCTATGGTTTGGCAGGATCCTACAAACCTTATAGATAACTGCTATTTCGGCTTGACTCCAGCTATAAAGGCAGGATTGTCAATGAATAAAAGAGGAACAGTTCAATATTCTTAATTTTCCATCTGCTATTTGACCTATTCCACATTCAGAGAGTTCTTCCTCCACCCCAAAATTATGAGCTTGAAGTAGCAAATGCAGACAGTGTGGAAGAAGAAGAATTCAACAAGCCTTCCACATCCCATGACTCTGATTTTGACAAAAAAAGAACCGCACAACTGAGTCAATCAGAATTGAGTGATCTCATTCGAGATCACTTGAAGGAGAAGGCAGAAATTCTACGGTCAAGACTACAGCAATGGATCTCCAACTTGATATCAGAATCTGACAGTACAGACATTGTCATAAGGCTCTGCTTTCTTTTTTGAGATAAAAACAATATTGTTGTTTGCTGCAATGTTAATGGCTTGATGAAATATTTGAATTTGAACTGATTGGAGGCTATTCATAGACTCCTCCAAGCTTAGTTTGAAAGCTGTATTACTTCACAACGGCAACTGTCTGTCTTCTTTCTCTTCCTGTGGGTCATGCAGTTCACATGAACAAGACTTATCCAAACATGGTAATCCTCCTAGACTGACATCAAATATGTCAATCAAATATATACTGAACACAAGTGGAAAATCTGTGGCAATCTAAAAGTCATCACTGTACTCTTAGGAATGCCACTGGTGTACACTAAATACTGCTGCTTTTTATGTATGTGGGACAATAGGGATAGGAAATCACATTATAATCAAGCAGACTGGCCTGCAAGAAATCTTAAGTCGAGTGAGAAAAATGTTACCAAGCCTCTCGTGGACCCAAAAGATGTTCTTCTTCCACCCCTTCATATAAAGCTGGGTTTGATGAAAAATTTTGACAAAAGTATGGACAGGCCTTCAAGTACTTAAGAGACAAATTTCCTACATTAAGTGATGAAAAGTTAAGGAGGGTATTTTTGTTGGGCCACAAATTCAACAACTTGTAAAGGATCCTGCATTTGACCATATTTTGGAGGGGAAAGAAAAGTAAGCTTGCGAAGCCTTAAAGGCTGTCATTCATGAATTTTTAAGAAACAAAAGAAAACTACAGTCAGTTAGTGTACTTCTAACTTCAGTAGAAAGTACCTCTGCAAAAATACCACCAACTGAAATGCAACATGTCCCTTAAAATCCATTTTCTCCACTCACACTTACCTCAGAGTTGTGGAGTTGTCAGTGATGAACACGGAGAAAGATTCCATCTGGGTATTTCTATAATGGAACAAAGGTATCAGGGCTGATGGAATGAAGCAATGCTTGTGGATTACTGCTGATTTGTGTGTAGGGATGCTCCGGAACTCACTTACAAGAGGAAAGCCAAAGACAACGATCTCATGAAGTCACTACATGAATCTCTTCAGACCCAATCAACTGCCAGCTATTCTTTTATCAATTAAGAACTCTTAAAATGTAACTGTCATTAAAAAAATGTCAAATGGACTTTGTATGTTGTTGGCATATGTAATTAAAATGTATCGTTTTCTCTTAATCCTTTAATCCTTTAAAATAAAATACCTCCACCTGTTGTATATCAGAAACTAGAAACAAAAAAAATTTTTCTTTGTCATATTCGTTTTTCTCAATCCAAAATTAGTAAGATTTGATTCATGAAGTGAAGGAAACATTAAAAAAAGTTTTTGTTGGGCAGTGTAATTAAACAAACATTTTTAGGGAAGGAAACACTTAATGCAGGCAATTGAAACTTTTGTAAGTGTTAGCTTACAACCTTGTGAAGCATGTTAGTCAGTTGTTCAATTAATATTTATGTGAACGTAACCTCTAAAGTCTTAATTATGATTACATGTCTGCTCAAAGAAAGTACTTTTAATGAACAGCGTTCTGTGATCTGATTTTTACTTTCGGAAAGTGTACAACCATCAGAAATATTCTCTCTGATCAACAAACAGTATGGCAGTAGTTGCATGAGCAGTGCAAGTTTTTATGTGTGGGTGGAAAAGTTTAAAAGTGGTCGCAAAAAGGTGAACAATGGGCACTGCTCTGGGTGTCCAGAAACAGTGTTGGCATTCTATTCTTGTATTGACTCATTTATTCAAGAAGACCAACTACTTACATTGAACAAACTGCTGAAAAATGTAGAGTAAGTGTTGGCACAACTCATTTCATAATTCAAAACAAACTGAACTACTGTGAGACTTGTGCAAGGTGGGTTCCTAGAGAGCTTACCAATCATCACAAAACTGAGACGCATTTGCACTGAACTCAAAAATCGTTTCAGTAACAAAGGTAACACATTTATGGACAGGATTTTAATCTGTGATGAAACTTGGGTACATCATTTTGAGGTGGAGTCCAAGCGTCAAAGCATGCAGTGGAAACACCTGGAATCATCTGTCCATAAGAAATTCAAAACCCAACCATCGGCTAGTAATGTCATGTTAACCATCCTTTGGAGTGGTCATGGTTTGATTTTCTGTGATTATTTGGAGGAGCAATGCACTATCAACAGCCTCTAATACTCAGCCATGATTGAGAACAAAGTCAAGCCGGCATTGAAGAGAAAATGTCCAGGATGGAAGAAGAAAGGTGTGCTTCTTTTTCAAGACATGCTCAACCTCATATGGCACAAGCTGATGCTGTAAACTATTAGCAAATTGGGTTGGGAGCTCCTGCTTCCTCCTCCTTACAGCCCTGATCTTAACCCTTCAGATTTTTTCTGTTTGGTCCGATGAAAGAAGGTTTGCATGGCATCAAGTTCAACAACGAAGGGGTAAACAAAAAAGTACAAAATTGGCTTCAAGATCAAGGTGAAGAATTCTTTGCTGAGGGAATAAGAAGACTTGTAAAAAGATGAGAAGTGCAGAGAAGTTGGTGGGGATTAGGTTGTAAAGTAGATAAAAAGAAATTGTATTTATTTAATAAACCATTTTTGTTGTATTTGTCTGTTTAATTATTGAATGACCCTCATATATGTGATACTTGTGGGATGAGTGAGTTAATTCTGTGTTTATAAAAATATTTACTCCCTTGAAATTCTGTTTTATCAAGTTTTTACAATAGGTTTTTTAAGTACTCTCTAATTGTAATTTTTTTATAATTTTTTTTCTTTAAGTTAAAAACTGAAGCTGTTTTACTCTTTTTGAGGCACATATCTGAATGCAATTTACGTAGAGAAATTGAAAAAAATCCAAAGAATTATCCATTTATTAAAATTCCTAAAAATCCAGATTATTGGACTAAAAAAGGTTTGTTATTTTTAATATTCTGCTTATTTTTTTTTCTTTAAAATATAAATAAGTCATTTAATGAACTAACCAGAAATGTGAATACTAAGTTTTCTTTAGTTTATTTACTGAATAGAAAAATAAAAATAAAATGTTTAAGTCTGGGTTTCAGACCCAGTATCTTTCAGATGAAAGGCAGAGAAACCACTCTACTCCATTAAACAAGTAGATTTTTTTTGCATTAGTCAGAATTTTTTCATGCATTTGTTTCTATGTTTGTATCCATATTTAGGTGAACAGTAAATATATTTTAAACTCATTCTTAGTGTGATCAATTTTGACTATGCAATATTTACTTGGGTCTAAAACAAAATTTAGTAAAAAAGATTGAATCTGATTTTAGTATATAATAATAAAAATTTATTCACAATCCTTTAGTTTCTGTAATCAACAAAAAAAATAAATAAATATTTTAGCATTTCATTCATTAGCTGGTAATAATTTATTCTTGAGATATTAGCAATTCAAAAAATAATATAGTAGAAGACAAAATTTTATAACAATTTTCATTATAGATATTTGATGCAGTTTTTAATTATGATTGAAATGTTAAGTTTGTACATTGATTGATTGCTTTTATTTTCATATATTATTTGCATTTTGTACAAAACTAAAGCAAAAGTTCATTATCATGTTAATCCATTATTTTGGTTTGTTGGGTCTTGAATAAACTATATTCTTTACATCTAATAGTTTCATAACACTTGGAAGGTCTCAGGAAATAATAGTATGAAATAACCCTGAATTAAGGTAAAATGTTAACAGAAATTACATCATGGTTCCTGTAAATAAAATTATTACTGTAGATCAAAGTTAAAGCAATGCAGTTGCACTAGATGTCAGCATTTATTCGTTTATTTATGGCTAATTGATCAAAGCAGTTACATTAAACAAAAAGAAAAAGTCAGGGAGTTTATTTTTTTCTGTTTGTATTGGTTTATATATGAATGTAATACCTATTTTACAAAAGTTTTAGAATAATCTTATTCTTTATTAGATGTAACAGTAAATCTGTGCAAGACTGACTTTTCATTATTTTATTTTGTTGAATATTTTTTTTATAGTTTTTGCACAAGAATAATTTTTTATTAAATAATTATTTAGTCATTTTTTATTTAATACTAGTAGACCCGGCAATGCTTCGCTATTGTTAGATTTGAGTGTATATATACTGATTAAATAAACACAATTGAAAGTTTGATAAAACATTAACAAAATGAACAATACACAACTTCAGAAAATTTAACTTTTCCCTTTATCCCTTTTCCCCATTTTCCTTCTTGCATTTTCATTTTACCACATTCCCTTTCACCATGTACCACTTTTCATTTCCTTCCCATTTCTCTTTCACATATTTCCCTTTCCCAAAATCCCAAAAAAGAGTCAAAATGTATACCCAAATATTTGTATTTGTCAGCATTCTGGAGATGTTCACAATTACAGTTTATGTGGTAATTTTTTATACAGTCAAATTATGACAAATAATTTTTATTGGTCTTTGGGATCGAAGATAAGGAGATCTTACATGTAAAACAACAGTTTTTTTAACGTTAATAATTAGGCCTTTGTCATGAAGCCACTTTAATAGATTATTAAAATCTTCTTGCACTAAAAACTCTGCTTCTTCCAATTGGTTATGTCCAAGTGCTAAAACACTATCATCAGCGTATTACAAAAGACGTGAATTAGAGATCGCACTAGACATATCATTAACGTACAGATTAAAAAGTGTTGGGCCCAAGATAGACGCTTGAGGCACGCCACTATCCGTTTCGTATCTATCACTATATTTATCTTTAATTTTAACAATAAGTTTTCTGTTACTTAAATAGTTTTGTAGCATATTATTAAAAGGGCCATTAAACCCTAGCTTATTTAAGCATCTAGAAGTTTATGATGGTCTAACGTATCAAAGGATTTACGAAAATCTAAAAAAAGTAAGATTACATGGTTACATTTATTTAAGTTCATATTGACAAAATCAGATAAATCATTTATAGCATCATTAGTCCCAATCCCCTTTCTGAAACCATATTGAGTTTCACTGATTAATTTGTTATCATCAAGGTACTTAGTAACATGCATAGAGACATACCGTTCAAAAACTTTTTCGATTCATGACAGTATAGAAATTGGACGATAATTATTTAAATCTTTAAAAGAACCAGCTTTATAGATAGGTCTAACAATAGACATCTTCAGTAGATCAGGAACCCTCCTTGATTTAATTATATTGTTTACTATAATTGAAATTAAAGGGCTGACTTTATTAACAACATATTTCAAATCTTTGATCCGTATGCCATCTACACCTGGCGATTTTTTATCATTCATAGATGAAATTATGTTTTCTATTTGTTTAGGAGAACTTAAAGGTAAATGAAAAGACACAAGCTGCCACCCGTGAATTTCAAGAACTTATGTATACAATTATGTTTAATATCATCTACTGACGTTACAAAGTGTTTACTGGATAATGTCTGCAGCGACCTTACCCATGTAATTAGATGTACCGCTTACATGTTTAATTATAGTATCGTCTAAGTTATACTTAGAGGGTAACCCCATCAAAGAGTTAAGTAGTTTCCAGTTACCCTTAATATCATTCTTTTGAAAAATTTTAAATTTATCATTAAAATACTTCTTCGCTTTTCGTATTTCAATATTAATTTTATTTCTATATAATACGTGATCTTTTCGATTTTCCAGGTTAGCTGGTGCTTTTTTCCATTTTTTGAACAGTCTGTCTCTATAGTTTATTTTTTATTTAGAATGTCATCTGTCATCCATGGCTTTTTTCTATTTTGAATTTTAATCCTATCAGTATTTCTGCGAACTAAAGAACTGTTATACACAGAATTAATTTAATTATATCAACGAATTTCTCATATGCATATTATTACCTAAGGTGTCATAATCTATGCTATCCAACTTATATCTAATTAAGACATTATCTAAGTAAAATGAATCAACACTGTCATTCATCGGTCGTTGGGATGAATTCTTGTACAACAGATTTGCTATTACCACATAGTGATCAGAAATTTTAGGTTCAATTACTCCAGAAAAAACGTAATCAGGAAAGCCTCTAATAAAAATGTGATCTATACAAGATCTAACAATTACCCCATCTCTTATTTCCTCCCTCGTTATATCAGATATGCAACACATGAATCCCATTGTATGTAATAAGGTTTGATAGTAACTAACTACAGTATTTTCCTTAGATCAATGTTCATATCTCCAATTAAGACCGCATTATTATTATTACAATTATGTAGAATATTTTCAAGATCATGTAAAAACTCATGAACATTTAAATCTGGCGGTCTGTAAAATCATCGGTCTTAACGCCCAATTTCACTGAAACCTGAATGCATAATAGTTCACAACTTGAGACAGTCAAATCCAACATTATTCTTTCAGCACTGAATGTGCTACGACAAAGAATTAAAATACCACCACCAGACCTAATATTCCGGACATAGTGATAGGAGTCATAGCCATTAATCTGATAAAAATCAATTAAACTTATTTCATTATCCGTAATGTTTATTTCCGTGAGAACTATCAAATCTACGTTACTATTACCTAGGTGAAACAAGAATTCATCCCAATGACCGCGAATAGTCCTAATATTTAAATGAAGTATACTCAGTTTCGATAAACTGGAGTAATCTTGCGAAAATTCGTCTAGGTTCGAGTAGTAATTATCAGTAACCAAAAACCGGCCATTAAAAATATTATTTTCATTAATGTTTTCCATTTCAATAGAGATTCGAAAATATGTCTAAAACGCACAGATTACATAAGCTATAATTTGTATCCCAAACATAATATAAACATTTTATTTAGAAACATATAAATTTTATTTGTAAAGACTAATTTAATACTAAACGTTGTTATGACTAATGTCTATCAATTTAAAGCCAGTTTCTAAAAATAAAATATTTTTCATTAAACTATGATTCACTTTAAGAAATAAACTGATGCTTATAAACATAGAAAAGCAGCTGCTGAATTGGCATAAAATTAAATGAAGTGAAAGTCTTCCTTTTTTTATACTATTGGAACAGTAATACCAAAACGAATCTTGAGTCATCAATAACAGAATATAATAAATATAAAATGCAATAAAAAGATAGAAATAACTAGCACGTGAACTTACATTTACAGAACTGAATGTAATGTACATAATAATATTATTACGAAACAATTTTATTATACTCTTAAGGATAACGCTATCATAGTTACAAATTTATATAACTCAATAGATTTTTTGCAGATCCGCCTCAGTATTAATTTTAATAGCAAACACATCTTCACTTTTCTTAACAAATATTTTACCATTTCGTACCCAAACAAATTTGTACTGAAGTTCATCCGCTTTTCGTTTCGTTTTATAAAATAAGTCTTTTATTGATTTTACTAGATTTTCATTAATATACACTTTTTTTGTCACTTCCATCTGCAAGAACCATATCATTTGTTAGCTTCTCGCGCTCTTTGCTGATCCAGAAATCTCGCGTTTTTCTGCTGCTAAATTGCACTATGATCGGGGGTGAATCAGTCTTCCTCCTAGTAGGTAGTCTATGAACCGCTTCCACACCGTCCAAGCTGAAAGGAATATCTAGTTTATCAGCGATTTTCTGAAGAGTGTCATGTAAATTTTCCTTACGGTTTCCATCGGGGTGTAATTTTAGCTCGCGAATTTCAATATTTTTGTTTCTTCCATATTGTTCGAGCTGTATGATTTTTTCTTCTAGCGAAGCGATTTTCTTATCTTTCTCTGTTAAGATTTCTCTGAGTTGTTTCACTTCTTGAAGAAGATCCTTGTTAGATTTGTGTAATTCACTAATTTCATTTTTAATATCGTCATAGAACAGGGATAGCCTACAAAGTTCATTTTCGGTCCTACTGGAAGAAGCCCTGACTTCAGCTTTGAGTTCTAAAATGATAACTTTTAATTCATTAATACTGGGGAAATCTAATATTTCTTTAGTCGAATCCACTGATTTGTTGTCAGTAGATTTGACTGATTTGCGACACTCACAACACATCCTTTCTTTTTTCTTTTTCTGCGACATTCGCTGATATGTATTCTCCGTAATTACAACACATTTATGGTGGTAACCATATAAACAAAAACGACAAATAATGTATGTTCATCAATCGGTAATTCTCCCTCACAGGTATTGCACTTCTTCATTTTCAAATCTTTTTTATGAAACAGGATTACAGTATAATAAGATATTTAACACTGGCATATAAAATACAACATAATTGTTCAAGAAAATATACAGTTGTGTATTTAAGATAAGAACTGTTTATCTACTACACTCTGAACAGGAATGCGAATAGAGCGACACACGTCCGTTCAGTACAGCAGCCAGACGCAGACTGGTTGCTGATGATATAGTAATTCTAGCCGAGAGTAAAAAGGATTTAGAAGAAACAATGAACAGCATGGATGAAGTCCTATGCAAGAAATATCGCATGAAAATAAACAAGAACAAAACAAAAGTAATGAAATGTAGTAGAAATAATGAAGATGGCCCACTGAATGTGAAAATAGGAAGAGAAAAGATTATGGAGGTAGAAGAATTATGTTATTTGGGAAGTAGAATTACTAAAGATGGACGAAGCAGGAGTGACATAAAATGCCGAATAGCACAGACGAAACGAGCCTTCAGTAAGAAATATAATTTGTTTATATAAAAAATTAATTTAAATGTCAGGAAAAGATTTTTGAAAGTATATGTTTGGAGCGTCGCTTTATATGGAAGTGAAATTTGGACCTGAGAAGAAAAGATCAGAAGCTTTTGAAATGTGTGCTGTAGGAGAATGTTAAAACTCAGGTGGGTGGATAAAGTGACAAATGAAGAGGTGTTGCGACAAATCGATGAAGAAAGAAGCATATGGAAAAATATATTTAAATGAAGAGACAGACTTATAGGCCACATATTAAGGCATCCTGGAATAGTCGCTTTAATATTAGAGGGTCAGGTAGAAGGAAAAAATTGTATAGGCAGGCGAAGTTTGGAATATCTAAAACAAATTGTTAGGGGTGTGGGATGTAGGATGTATACTGAAATGAAATGACTAGCAACAGATAGGGAATCTTGGAGAGCTGCATCAAACCAGTCAAATGACTGAAGACAAAAAAAAATAATTTCACTGAGAAGCAGAAATCACTCAGTATAATAAGGAAACCACAATTTAAGTGAACAGTATTTTTGTACTTAACTGAAAAAAAAACAAAGAAAATTTAATTTCACTCCATAATCCCACCTTATGTTCAAAACAAATACTGTACTTTTTTTTTCAAAAAGTCAGTAAAATGTAATTAAGATGTGTCTGTTGTGTCTTCTCTTGAGAAAATTACCTTTCTTAAGATTTATCCCATTTACTTTGGGATTGCTCCTTCTTGATGAAAAATAGCTATGAGATTTATTCACCACTGATGCACCATTTGATGCAGTTAACCCTTAAAAATATAATATGACAAAATATTAAATCTTTCCCTTTTTTTGTGAATGGTGGCTTTATGAACTTGATGCTGTGCCAAACTAAGATTAGTAAGTTAGCAGTTGTTTTTTAATTTTGTGTCTACTTTAAAAAATGAAATGTTATTTTTTGATAATTTTAGGAGTTTTTTTAGTCTATTTTGTTATATTAAAACATTATATAATTATTAATTTATTTAAGATAAAAAAAGATACATAGTGTAAAATTCTGTTTATGTTTAGTTCCTCAAGTAGGTCGTATTCAGACTGGCATGGTAGATTTTCAACAAAACAAGGCTATGTGGAGTTGGATAACAATGTATGTTATACCAGAAGTTTATTCTGCGATGTGCTATGTCGAACTGGAATGTTTAAATCTTAACAAATTTTCTTTGTTTAACATAGCTTATTCTAAAAATCTCTCTTTGGAAGAATTTGAATCGCTCCAGGATCATAGTCTTAATAATGTGAGTCACTTTTTTCTTCCTATTTTTTAGTAGGCTTTTATGAATTTATGAAAATTGATGGAATCTTTGATAATTTCTAGTATCTACTTTAAATTCCATTTATTACCTACTGACTGCTAATTTTAATGGACTGTTACTATTTTTACTATCCAACAGACTTTGAAAAACAATATAAATTTAACTATAAATACTATAACACTAAAAGGATTTTGTATTAAAAAAATTATTCATGTAAATGTTAGATTATAGCAATGTCATCCACATGCAAATCAAGTTTTAAATATTAAGTACAATGACATTTCTTTGTACTTAACTGTATCAAGTGTTTACAGTTTTTAAAGTCAACCAATCTAAATGTATTTCCTCGTTTGAAAATCATGACTGTAGTATTTGTCTTAGAAAGGAACTAATATCTCATTGTCATCCTTGTCACAAAACAATAAATGTTGAAAAATGACTCTGTTAAGTAACTCTATGATTGCCTGTGTGTAATAAGCAGCTAATTTAAAAAAGTTTTATAACAATTTTTTAATGAAAGGTCATATTAGGATTCCCAATCAGTTTTTGCCTCATTACACTGTATAATAAAACTATGGACTAATATTTATTATTTTTTAGATTAGAAAATGATGCTGTGACTGGAGATCTTGTAACTCCAATTAAGAATCTAATGTTAATTAAAAAATTATAATATATATTAGTGTATAATATTAATATTACAATTGTAATAAATTATTAACAATTATAATAATAATAGTGTATAATATTAATATATTATAATGTATAATATAGTAATGTGTGTATGATACCATTCATGATATCATTTGCTATGTTCATGCATGCATTACAGAAAATTATATCTGTCTTCATGGTTATCCATTGGAGCACATTGTTTTTTAAATACTGTAGAATATATTGTACAGAAAGGAATGGCAACCTGTTATACATTGGCATTTCTTATTACAAGTTTGAGCTTTTGTTTCACAAAAACAGTTGGGAGTAGTATTTAGGCTCAAAGTTCACTAAAATTGTATCAAATCATATAATGTTCACTTTTCTTTACAGACAATTAAACATTTACAAGTTGCTTGGGTTCCTAATACAGCGCATGCAATAAAGATGTGCTTGCGTGATGTCGGTAAAGGTTGGTTTAATATAATGGTATCAAAATGGGAAATCTATGAAGTGGCTAAACTGCATAAATTAATGATACTTATTAAACTAAGAATGGAGGTAATTTTTATTAATATTTTATAATTTGATTTTAATTTTATATTGAATCAACAGCTGTCCAATGATGAAAATTACAAACAATATAGACACCTAATTTGAAAAAAATAATATTTCACCAATCTTCTATTATAATTGATTTATTAATTCTTTAACTTTGGAAGGAATTTTTGCATTTTATTAAGCAGATTGACCATAATTTAGTTTCAAAACAATGTAAATGAACTTCCTCATTGTAAATATAAATTCTGCGGTTTTAGCCCAAAATAAAACTTAAGGCCTTCCATTAAATTTCAGTAAATTATTTTATGTTGTTTACTCAGTATTACAAACTTCAAAGGGTCTTCATATGGTAATGAGGTTGATGTAGAGAAGTATTGTATTTAATCTACTAAAATTTAAGCCTGCGTGTCATTTGGGACTTGGATTACGAGTATTTATCCAATGGATGACACCTGAGACTCACTTTGGCATATTTAGATATGTAGCATAGATTAATGATTTCATCTGGTTTCAGTTCTTTGTTGTAATAGTTTAAAATATTCTATAATAAGTTATGCCTCTACTGG
Source organism: Lycorma delicatula (assembly GCF_047948215.1). Taxonomy (NCBI): domain Eukaryota; kingdom Metazoa; phylum Arthropoda; class Insecta; order Hemiptera; family Fulgoridae; genus Lycorma; species Lycorma delicatula. Next base: position 8,858,118 of record NC_134465.1, read on the forward strand.
CAATGATTGTAAGTTAAAGGAAATAATAAAATACAATTGTAATACTAAGTTCAAATTTTAATTTGATTGTTTATGCTACATTAGTGTCTGATTACTATTATATTCTGTTACATTCTTTTTTATTTTCAGTTAAGTGAAATAATTATGAATTTGCACGTAATTTAAGGTAACAAAAAAAGTATTCTTGAATAATGATGATGTGACGAATTAAAAAATGTTTCAAATTCTTTAAGTCAGTTAAACTTTTATTTTAATGGAGACCTTTAGACCCCTAACCATTTTTTGACACTTTTTTATATATATTGTCAAAAGTGGATTTACAAAGTTACAAAATTATACTCAGTGGTGGATAAAGTGTTTGAAATTTTTGTCTGCATCTTGTTTCTGCCATATGAAATCAACATTTTTTTTTTAAATGTGAAGGTTGCCATATGATATATGATTTTACAAGAAAAACGATGGAAAAAACTGTTTCTCGATAAATGCCTTTGTAACACAAAAAATTGTGTTAGTAATAAAACAAGGTAAAATACCTTAGTAACATCTTTTTTCATATGACTTTCAGAATTACATCCGATAACAAACTTTAAACAATTAATATGCCTAAACACTAATAATAACAGTCTACATAATAATAAATAACACTAATAAAAAAATACGTAACTAACAATTAGTTATTATAATTATAATTTGCAACACTATTACAAAAGTGGATAGCTAGGTCAACTGATATTTACTTTAATTTCACAATAAACCATATTGTGAAATTAATAACATTTTCTTGATCCTAAATTTCTTAATATAATAAATTTTGAAAACATATCAATTTACAAAAAATATTCAAAATGGTTTCCTTCTACAGTTTGTCAGTGTGCTAACTTTAAATAAAATTTGTTCATAGATTGTTGTATCATGTTTGTTAGTGTACGTGAGATTCGGAATTTTACAACTTTTCAAATTGTCAATGTTTACAGGTTTTTTTTTTATAAACATATTTTAAGTAATTTCAAAAATAATACTATAGATAAAATAGGTCTGGAGATCTAGTAGACCATTCTATGGCTCCTCTATGACCTATCCAATGATTTGGAAATGTTTCATTTAAAATCTGCCATGCCCTTATTAATAGTGAGGTGGTGTCTCATGTTGCTGAAACTGTAAGTTGTCTAATGTCAAACATTTTTATGATTATTTTGTAAAATCCTATCGGTTAACAAATTTGTTAAAAAAATGCTGCAATGTTTTGTGATACTGGTTCTGCTTACAGGCAAGTGATGAAAGACCCATTGAGCTGTACATTTTCTTTTCTGTAAATGTTTTTGAAAATGTGGATTGCTCGTGCTGGAATCCTGGTAGGTTGTAGTATTTTCTTGCATGCTGCTTGATAATCTTCAAGAAAGTCTGATAGATTTCTGTTTTTGTTTATCTATTGATGTTTTGGCTCTCTTGGCCTTAGGTTATTATTTATACTTACTCATCCTTCATAAAAATAAGTAACCTAGTTAGGAATTGAAAAACTATCTGTTCATTACAAATTTCACAGTAAGCACTATGAATTTCTGTTAAATTATTGCCTTATAAAAATCCACTCTTAATGTAAATCATTTGATCTTTAACCATTACAACATCTAAATCATCTGCAGATAACAATTCTAACACCTGTCAATTCAAATTGGCATGTACTAAGGGAGTAATGAACACAAGCAGATTCCCCAAGGTTTCTTTGTAAATGGTGTCACTTTCACTGGCACTTAATTAACACCACAGTATCATCATATTGTACGTTGTTTATAAAAAGTCTGTAATGTTATTTAATTTCTTATTTAAGGAGTTTACTGACCTCTCTATAAGACAAGTATCATTAAAAACAGCATTATTGGTTACTCCATCGATAGAAGTGCTTATAATTAGCACTGAGAAATTTTTAAGAATTATTACCAATATAATTTGAAAGTGATTCATTTATAATTTGTAATAATTTCCAGAGGAAAATAGCCTTGCCAAAATATTATTAGTTTTTAAGAAATAACTTTATATTGAAGCAAATTATAGACCAAGTTCAGGAATTAAATCTATCATTAATGATTATCTATGGTAAACTTAATAACTGTTATATTACAATGTATTTTTATTTTTAGAATGAATGTGCTAAATGTATTAAATGATTTATTTCTGTCGAGAGTAATAGTAAGTTGTAAACATTTAATTTCTTAAATAATTTTTTTATATTATATGAGTGTTCTCTGTTTTTTTCTTAATTTTTTCCCTTTTTTATTCAGGCAGCTCTCAGGTCTCTGGTGCAAAGATCAATAATATCATATACAGAATTCATTGAAGCACCGTGCCTTTGTACAATCGGTGTGTCAGAAGAATTTGTTTGGGGTGCAGATTTGATCAATTCACAATTTAAAACACACCCTATTCCAATATTTCAGCTTCTTTTAAAAATGGATTCTGAACGTGCTTACTATAATACTAATGTTTATTTGTTTGAGGTTTGCATTAATGTTTGATTATATTTTTTTGAACATAAATTATTACAGGTAAAAGTAAAATATAAATGAATCAACTAGAATTTAGTCATATAATAAAATATGAGATTTGATAAAAAACAAGAATTTTAATCTTTATTAAAAAGAATTTACTTATATATAGATATTCCCTTTCAAAGTAGCTCCCAGAAATGGGGCAAACTTATGCCAGTCCAGCATTTCTTGTAACCTCAAAACATTTTTGAAAGATTTTTTTTGTGTAGCCCTAAGTTCATATTTCAATTAGGTATCATTGAAAATTGTTGTCGTTTTAATCAGTGAGAATAAGAAAAATTCACAGGTTGCCATGTCTGGAGAATAATAGAATGTCTGGTCAGGAATAATAGTGAAGTATGAGCTGGAGCATGATGTTTCAAAATCCAATAATTGTATGCCCAGATTTGTGGTGGTTTTCTTTAGATTAGGTCATGTAAACAGTGCAAAACTTCTAAATAATACTGTTTGTTGACTGTACAATCTTGTGGCAAGAATTCAAAATGCATGATGCCATGTAATAAAAAAAAAAGCAGTAAGGAGAACCTTAACATTTGATCAAACTTTGTTTGCTTTTTTCTCAGTCTTGGTTCTTCAGGAAGCTTTCATTGAAATAATCGGACCTTTGTTTCAGTAACAAACAACACTGTACACCCACATTTTGTCCCTATTATGACTTACTTGAGTAACCTTGAATCATTGGTGATAATTGTCTGTAATGTTGCTTTTGTTGAAAGTTCAGCATTTTTGGAAAAAACCTGCTATCAAAATTGTTCACATGAACTATAACATATTCCCAACTCAGCAATTTGTGTAATAATAATTCAAAAATTACTGATGAAACAGTTCTTTTTTTTAATCAACAATTACTGCTTATTTGTTGATATTTTCATTGATGATGCTCAGGGCATCCAACCACTTTGTCATCTTCAATGTCTTTACATTCTTCTTGAAACCATTTATATTACTCATAAACCCTTGGAGTCAACACATTCTCACCAAAAGTCTTCTCTAACATTTTCATCACATCATTGTATTTGATTGTTTCTTTTTTAATGGAAATCCTTTTTTCCATCATTTAAAAAAAAAATATCACCAATTGTAATAAAATTAAAACATCCTAATTTCTTGTTGCCAAATTTGAACTGAAAATATGGCTGAAAATATTGTTATACACTATTGCTAATTACTCTTTATTGTTGTGTAATGTTGTTAATCTAACAATACTGTTATAAAATATTGTTAGACAGTGCTGCCATGGTATGGGACAAAGACAAACTCAGTCAAAAAGACATAGTGTGCAGAATTAAAAAATTCTTGTTAATTTTTTATCATATTTTGTATATCAGATAATTAGTTTATTTCTTTTTATTCAAGTTGTATATAGAAGTTGATGAAAGATATTACTTTGGGCAGCCAGTTTAAGTAAATGTTCATGTATTGGTCATTCAGTCTGATTGAATATGATTCAACGGTATTTTGGACAAAATATTTTGAATGAAAGATGTTTTTTGATCCTTGTGTTTCTTTTGTATTATGTTGATTATTTATGTTAGTGTAAAAAGTAAGTTCTTGATAATGGTTGTTGAGATGATTCATAAATATTTAATTTTTGATATATTGAATATTGAATTGAGTTCAAAGAACCTACTTTTAAATCTAATTAAATAGTGATTTCTAAAAAAAAAATTGCGTTTGATTCCAGTGTTAACAATGTACCTTGAATATGAGATTAAATAACAGCTCTGTCCTGAGGATGGTTTGTATGAGACTATAACTGATCAACTGCTAAATAATGATTAGACCTATACTAGCTAGTGTGTTATTAAATAATACAATATGTGTGAAGAATACACATATTGTGTCAGACTTTATGTTCTGTTGACAAGTGTTCAATAGAATTTTTGAAAAAGGAATTTTTAAAACTTGTTATTTTAAGTAGATTTCATAAGAAAGTTATCTATTGTGATTGGTACCATGATTCAACTTCTGAAAAATTTCACCATATCTTCGTGTTTCACATCCCCCAGACCCCAAAACCACGGTCAGCTCAAAATTTTATATATATATATATATATATATATATATATACATATATATATTTCACTTTCTTATGGACACATGATAACTGCCGTAATTTTGCGCCAATTACTTTCAAATTGTTTCTTAAAAATAACTCATTCCAAAATCTCGGTCGAGTTTGTTAATGGCCAAAATTGGAGCATGGGGGAGGGGGGGTTTGAAAAAACAAAATATCGGTATAACTTTCTTATTGAGTAAAATGTTGAATTTGTTTAAAGTTCCTATTATTCTGTGGATAAGGGCCTAAAACTTATCTAAGTAAAGTTTATTGATATCACCAACCATTGCCCCAGGGGATGGAAAAAATGAGGTTTTGAAGACAAAAGATCATACCTCTCTTAATAGGCACAGTACTGAATCGGTTTAAAGTGGTCGTTAGTCCTCTAAACATTACTTAAAACTTTTGTCTGAAACAATTTTTGATATGACCAGCCCTTACGGCACGGGATGACCAATATGTTGCTGGAATTGTAAGTTGGGGGTTGTCGTATGCTAAACATGTGAAATGTTTTTCATATCAATCATTGTCGTATTGAGTAAATTTGAAGTTTTTTCTTAACTGTAAGATAGAAATATTTTTTATCTCCTAATTAGCACTGGCGAAATGTACCTCCACCTTCCGGCATGCCAAAAGGGAATTTTTTATAAAAAATTATGTTGGATTAATGGAAATGTATCTGTTTTTGCAAATTGTTTATTGTTTCCTGATTATATGAATTTATTCTTTTTAACAGTAGCGGCTTGCAATGCATGTAGGCAGTTTGGAACTGCAGCACGTCCTATTTCCATTTGATATTATCAATAACATTTAATATAATGAGTCCTTTTTTCTTAATTCTTTTTTTATATTTGTACAATATGTATAATAAGCATAATATCATATATAATATAACATAGTATAATTAATGTCAATAATATAATAAGCTTAAGCTTAATGTCAGTCGCCATCCCCCAGTTTATGAAAAAGATCAATACAAAAATCTTTGTATGGAACTGTGGGCTTCACAGTTCCAGCAGTGTGGTGTTGGTCTATTGTGCGTGTGCACACATAGGAAGCTGCACGTGAGGCTGTGAGAAGAGAGAGAGAGAGAACTGTCATTCTCGCAGTGCCGACCCTGACGTTCTGGTGAAAGGTAGTTTTTTTTTGCTCCATGTGTGTGTATGGAATGTTCCTTCGTTCCCTTTTCTAGTTCAGTCTGTGGATGGAATATGAAAGTGGTTTAGTTGTTTTTTCAGAAGATGGTGGAAAGCAAGGGCTCTTTGATTACCAAATCTGTCCAAAAACACACTGGAAGGGCGAAAGAGAAGGTAATTAGTAAAAATTAATTATGTGCTTGTTTCTGTGTACATAGAAATTTAAATTAAGGACCACTAGACTATAGTGTTTTTAAGCAGACATTTTATTAAGTTATTATCTAATAATACTAAACAATACTATCTGTATTGACATTTTATTATTTATTTGGTTAAACTGTGTGTTTTTAAGTACAATGCGCATAAAAACCATGTACCATATTCTTGAATGTGATAAAGTGTAGAATTAGATTATTATCCTTCTTCCAGCTATTCTATTTGATTCAATTATTTTCGGTTCTTTTATGTTACAGAAAACTTTAACCATGGCCTTGAAAAGACCCAGAAAAAAATTTTGTGGAGCAGCATCCCCACTAATTTTAATTACAATGCTTTTTAACTGATCTTAAAACAAACAGGAGTTTTTAAATTTGACTGGCTGTTTTTTTAAACAATTCTTTAATCTATGTCTAAACCTAATTCTCCTCTAGTTGCGATTCTTTTTTTATTTAGTAGCAGAATTATCTTAAAGAAATGATTTTTATAAAAACAGCATAATGGATGACATAGTTTTATCCTTTCAATAGCTATGTACATAAGTATGAAATAAAATCCGCTTTATATTTCATTGTACAAGTATATTTATTTAAGACATCTTTTCTTAGATGCTACTTTAAAAGATATCTGGAGTAGTGATTTGTTTGGTCCTAGAAGCAAGCATATATGGCAAAAAAAATTAATAAGCACTCCATCATCAAAAAAAGATGATTGAGCATGTCAGGTGTAAAAGGTATCGTTTACACCTGATTTTAGACCAGGTATAAAAGGTAAGCAAGGGATTCATACAAAATACAGGTGTCCCATAAGTTTCCATGCAAAGAATACATAAAAATTATTAATAATAATAATAAATACATAGAAATATATAAAAATGTTTTTCATAAAAAAATTTTATTTTTCCTATGTATGGAAACTTATGGGAAATCTAGATAGTGAAGTACATCAAACCAGTTGAAAGACTGACCCTCCTCCCCAATAAAGGTTTATTATTGAATTGTAAATAATATTAAGATAATAGAATTAGTTTAAAGTACTTACATTTAATTTTTTTATTTCTTCCTTTTTTTGTACAGAAAATTATAGTTCATGCATTCGATACTGCAATTTTATTTAGTCATCGTATTCCTCAAGTTCATCCTTTAGTCCTTGAAAAGCTTGCTTTTTCAGAAGATTTAATATTATCATCTGTGGGATTAATAGAAGAATTAGTTAGCAGTTTAAGAAAACGTCTTGATTTGGCTATACGTTCTGCTATCATCCCATTAATAGCATATTGTCATGAATACGATAGACATTCATCACTTTATGCATTAGATGTGGATGAATATATAGAGTAAGTTTATTTTACATTGTATTTTTGTTTAAATTAAATAATAAAAAGAAACTAATTAAGCCTGTTTATAAAAAGAAGCAAACATTCTATTTTATGTACTGAAAAATGAAAATGAAATCTGATTTTGAAGTTTGTATTCGTGAAAACTCACAAAAGTTGGATTCATGGCTCATTTAAATAAAGCTTATTCTTTTCTTAGTTATTGTAGAATATCTGTAATAAAAATAGCTACTTTCCGGAAGTTAATAAAGAAAAGATTCTGGATTTTGATTACATTTTTCAAAAAAGTTGATTTGTCAATCAACGTAACTCTTGCAATTTACATTAAAAAATATTTTCATTCTAAATTGATGTTCTGGTATATATTTTAAAATGTGTCAGCAAAGTTTCAGTCCTGTTGTGCAATAGGTTCAAGTGTTCAATCCTATGAGAGCCAATGACTTCAGTGTTTGGTCGTTGTATATTTCCTACTTAATTCACATTGATCTTGATAGACTATTTTCTTTTTTTTCCTGTTTAGCCTCCGGGAATCACTGTCAGGTATTACTTCAGAGGATGATTGAGGATGATATGTACGAGTGTAAGTGAAGTGTAGTCATTTAATCTCAGTTCAACCATTTCTGAGATGTGTGGTTAATTGAAACCTGACTGATAGACTTGAATCATTTTATCCCTCCTTATTTCTTTATTTTTTTTTTTGTAGAATTATGATTAATATATATTTTAGCATCTAGATTTTTTTTCGAATATGTGAGATGCAGAAATGAAAAAACATAAATCTAACCTGGTAAATTGGGAATATAGAACAATGTACGTGCATTTGGTTCATACATCAGTAGATCCTCTCTTGTCATCTTTTTATATTTCCTGTATTTTTCCTTTGATAATTATGAATAATGTGTGTTTTACAATCTAAAACCTTCTTTAAAAATATATAAGTTCTGAAAAGTAATGAAATATTTATTGGTTTAGCTAATACCAGCAACAAAATGAGGTATAGATTGAGCTGTCTTTTTTATCTTTTGGAATTATCAAAAGATTGGAATATACATTTATAATATATGCAGTACCAATTTTTAACAAATTACAATAATTTATTTGTGAATCTTTTATGTAGTAGAGTAATAAATGAAAAATAATCTTAATTATTTTGTATTAACAATAAAAATAAAATTGTTGCTTGCTTTTGTTATGAATAAAATCAATAATTTAATAATTTTTGTGCAAAATTTTTGTTTGTTTAATTTCTATCATTAACAAAGACACTTTTATGTGAAGTTGGATGTCTTTTATAATTTAAAATTTTTATTTTATTTTTTCTATTATTATTATCATCAGTAGTACATAAATGAAAAATTCATAAATTCTTGGATCTCAGAATAGATTCCTGATCAATTTTTAATTCTGAAGAAAACAAACAGCAATTTGGAAAAATTAAATAACTGTTACTACTAATTAAATATAATATCGAATCAGCTTCATAGTGTTTTATTCTTTTAAGTTTGAAATTGATTAAAAGCTATGTACTAACATAGCACAGATGCTGATTTTAAGTTTTGGAAACCTGAGTTTGTAAAGATAAAAAAAGCTAAAAATTAAAATATAAATTTGAAATTGTGCTTCTATTTATTATTTCTATCTTATTTTCTATTTATTATTTAAAAAAATGTTTATAAACATTTATAATTTAAATGGGTGTCACCCAAATACAAATGAGTGGAACAAAATAATGTTGAGATATTGAACTAGAGTGTAGATATCAAGGCATGAGCTGATAAAAAGTTTTTAGACTCCTCCCACATTATTTGTTCAATTTGATGTATGTAATTTGTCTCAGATTTTCAATACTGTGATGTCTTTGATGAACATAACTTGTTCTTTCCACTGAATTTGATGAACCTCAGTTGTGTTATCTCATTACAGTAACTGCCACGTTTTATGTTTTAGTTTAATGAATGTCCAACAGATGTTGGTCATTTAAATGCTTTCTAAATGCACTTCATTTAGAAACACATCTATATGGTTTTTTTTTTTTGTAAAAGTTTTTAGAGTTATTATCCTTTGTAAAGGATTTTAATGTTTATCAAAGATATCATGCCTGTTGGGAATTTGAGTATGGGACTTTCTGAATGAAAGGATGTTACTATTTGATATGGAGATTTTTTATATTTATGTTTTACTTTTAGTAATTATTTTGCATTATTTATTTATTTTTTCATTATTAAAATACTCATTATTAAAATACATTGCATGTACTAAAAAGAAAATACTGAAACAATGTGGGAGCAGGAAAAGTGTGCGATTCCTTTTTGTGTTCCATTATATTTAAATTTAAAAAAATTTTAGTGACTGTATTTTATCTAAATTGTGTTTATATAAATCAATTTTTTCTATTTTCAATTGTATTTAGTTGTATTAAACAATCTTTGTATACTTTTTTTTATATACTTTATTTTAATAGTGTCTAATAAAATTCTATGGTTCCAAATGAACCGATCAAGGCTAAACAAACAATTTTTAATAAATTCTACTAAGGTTATAAAAATCATGTTAAACAGGTTGTTAACATTTTGAATGTAATGTAATGTAATTTAATAAAATGTAATTAATATAGGTTAGTTATTAGTAATATGTGTTAAGTGGTGGGGAGACTCTCCCTCTCATTGTGCCAGTCGACTAGCGACCGCGGCTCCGCACATTTGTGTGTAAACGTGTGTTAAACTTTATGTTATGTTAAACTTATACTTCATGTTAAACTTATACTTTATACTATGTCAAGCTCAAATAAACTGTGGAATTTAAACTGTGGATCTTATTCCATATTTACCTATTTTTACTAACACAGGTGAAAGAAATAAGTTCAATATTACAGAAAATGAGTGTCTAGATTGAAAAGAATATAAAATAAAGATTTTTAAATTAAAGGTTCCTGTAGGTGAAAAGAAAAACTCTGTAGAGCAGAATGGACTGAAGAAGAGCTAAATAGTCCAAAAGAATGAACATTGGAAAAAGAAAGAAACTACATGAAATAATATTGGCATGGTCCTTGAAGACCTATCTGCGGAGAAAAAAATAAATGTGACTAATAACGTGTCTACTTCACCGTTATGATACAAACAATTGAAAATTGAAAATTTTAAAAGCAAAAAATAATTACTATGATTAAACATTTTTTTCATATTTTTTGTAGATTGTAAAAAATCTGTAAAGTACAATCTTAAAAAATTAGTTATTTAAAAAAAAAGATAAAACCGGTCAGTAAATGGTTTAAAAATGATGTACTGACTCAACCGCGACCTGTGGTAAAAAAGACATCACCTCGTTGCCACCACTACCCAAATTTTCCAACTTTAAGCACTATAGAGCTTTTTTTGAGTATTCATATTTAAACTTAATAGAGAACATCCCTCTTATTCAGTAATTATAATTATTGTTTAGCTAAATAAATATCATACTAGATTTTTAATTTTATTATTTTTAGAAATTTTAAAGCCGAAAATCATCCAGCCAATGAAGTTAAAGAAGAAATAGCTTTACAGTTTAGATTGAAGGAGAATTTATTCCAAACTTTACCAATGAGTATTATTATTGGACCTTTTCTAGTAAACGTTGATCCGCTAAAACAGTATCTTATTTCAAAACGACATGAAATGGCTACAAAATTATTAATAACATTCTCTCAGAGGATGAAAGCAAATGTTGAAGAGGTAAGTAATATTTTTTATTATTAAAAAAATCGCAATAATGCATATTACATTTGTGATTGCCAAAATACCATCCCATTCGTGCCAATATGAAATGCTATATTTAGTATATATTCCCAATTTCTTTTTTTTTTCCTTTCCCCGTTTTCACTTTTTTTGCATTTCCCCTTCTCCCCTTTTCCGATTTATCCCATTCTCTCTTTTCCCCGCGCGTAAATCGGTCCAGTAGTTTTTTAGTCTATAGCGGACACACATATCAGAAACATTGAAATGGAATCGTAAAATATTTAGTATGGCGTGTGTTGCTTTTATGCCCAACAAAAAAACCTTTTTTTTTAAAAAAAACATGTTTTTACATGTCACAGGTGTGAAATCAGGTATATAAATAGTAAGTATATAAAACATGTGCGTATTCGAATGCAACGTTGTGTCAAACTTTCAAAGCAATCGGTGAAGAACTTTCGGAGATTTAAGATTTTGAACAAACGAAAATTTACATTTTTATTTCTATAGATATCCGATGTCACTATAAACGATAATTACTGCTTTCAGGTAAAAAAGTAAAGGCGACTCACTTTACCCCTCAAAACATTTCTGTAGCTATAAAGTAGATATACTACGTTACTGACGAGTCACTTCCTTCCGTCATTATAAGCGACAAAATGTTACATTGTAGTAGTTATAATAACCAGTGTAATTAATTATAAACAGAATACATAACGTATTTATGTGTTAACGTCATACCAAACTAACCAAGAGACACAAGTCTTTCGTCACTATATCCGATATGTCATTATATCCCCGATGTCACTATAAACAATACTTATTGTATTTGAAAAGTTACAAATACAAATAATAAAAATTGACTTACAAACAATTAAAAAACCGCTGAATATGCCCTCCGCCATAGTGTATACGAGGTGTGTGAGAAAAGTAATAACACTGACTTTTTACTTATCAAAGTTTTTATTTTTTTCAAACAACAATATTATCGACAACAATATTTTAGAAGTAAGTTCCCTTGGGCAGCTATACACCTGCGGAGTAGTTGTTCCCACTCCTGGTAGCAGCGCAGGAAGGTTTTAACTGGTCGGTCACAGTCTTTTGAATGTTCTCCAGAATTCCAAAAAAACGTCCTTTTAAGACATGTTTCAATTTCGGGAAAAGGAAAATGTCACAAGGACTCAAATCAAGTGAGTAGGGGGGGTTGAGGAACCGTAGGAATGCGTTTTGAGGTCAAAAATTCCCTGATGGAAATGGCCGTGTGACACAGGGCATTGTTATGATGAAGCATCCCACTTGTCTGCAATGTCTGGTCTCACGCGAATCACTTTTCCTGAGCCTTTCAAGGACACCTTTGTAAAACACTTGGTTGACAGTTTGTCCTGGAGGAACAAATTCTTTATGCACGATACCCCTACTGTCAAAAAAGCAAATCAGCATGGTTTTGATCTTTGATTTATCATTCGACATTTTTTCGGTCGAGGAGATGACGGAGTGAGCCGCTCTTCGCTTTGTTTCAGGATCGTACTCAAATATCCAGGATTCATCACCTTTGATCACACGATTGAAGAATTCTTGGTCATTGTCAATCCTCTCGAGAAGATCAACGCACACGTTTCTTCGGTTTACCTTCTGTTCTAATGTGATGTTTTTCGGCACCAATTTCGCACAAACCTTTCGAACGTCCAAATCGTCTGTCAGAATTTGATGTACGGTGAAATTGTTTAAATTTAATTGTTCACTCATCATCCTTATTGTTAACAGACGGTCTGATCTCACAAGAACCCTCACACGCTCAACGTTTTCGTCAGATTTTGAAGTCGAAGGTCTCGCTGAGCGAGGTTGATCTTCAACGTGTTCTCGGCCTTTCAAAAATGATTTGTGCCCGGGGAAAACTTGTGCTCTTGATAAGCAATGTTCCCCATAGGCCTATTTCAACTTTTCAAAGGTCATACTCGCGGATTCCTCAAGTTTAACACAAAACTTGGTTGCACAACGTTGCTCTAAATTCCGATTCTCCATTTTCGTTACACACAACAAAAACACAACTTCACTGATGGCGCTGTCAAAAATAATGCGTTAACTGAACGGAGTTGAAACTCGTACTGAGCATGTGGAAGGGATAAACAAACCAGTGTAGTACAGACTGGTAGACACAGTGTTGCCAACTCGCTCGCAGTGTTACCAATCTCATTACTTTTCTCACACACCTCGTATTTCCTCCATATGTCATATTTTTAGTTTGACATTTAGAGAATTTAATTATATGAATGGTAGTAATTTATTACAAATTTATTTTGTAGCTCAAGTAAACAAATACAATTGTAGGGAAATAATTAGGATAACACATGTTAGATGTAAAGTATGTTCAGAACAAACAACAGAACATTAGACATTAGTTTATAGCCTGTATTATATAAAAGTTAAATATCATCAAGCAAAAAAAAAAAGTTGGAGAATATTTCACGTAGCATAAATTAATTTTCTCTTTTTTCATCGGTTAGTTGAATGGTTTATGCTATTGTCCATTTCTTTCTGTTTTGTACTAATCCTTTAAAATGTTTACAACAACGTCCATCCTCAATAATATGTTTTTTTATATTTCGACCTTTGTCTACTATTTTTACGCTCTACATGTCTCGTTTTCACTAAATTAACTAAATCTGGATATCTTAATATACTGTCCAACAACCTATTTCATCTGTGTCTGATTCTGTTACAAATTTCTCTCTTCTTTTATTCATCTTAAGACATTATTTACTTATTTCATATGTTACCAACCCACTTAATTTTCAATAGCTTTATTCCTTTTCTGTCTGTTTTTCCTACTGCCCATGTTTTGTTTAAAAAGAAAACATTTTTATAATTATTTTCAATTTTTCTTATCTTCATTTCATATCTTTAACTTTGCCTGTTCCTTGCACTTTTACATTTAAATAATAAACACTTGTATAATTTCTGTTGTATTGTTTTCCCCTACCTTAATATTTAATTCCTCATTTTTCTTCCTTCTATTTATTTCATTACCTTTCTTTAATAATTATTCATTTTCAAAATGACGTTCTATCCAAACAATAAATCCATGTCATTCAGTAGTATTTGCTTTCTGCTAGAACAGTGTCATCAGCAACTGTTAACATTTTTATTTTTTCTTCTTTCAAAATAAAATTTGGGCACCTCATGTTATTTGCACATCGTGCTCAGTAATAACTCTAACTGAATGCTTGAAGGAGAAACGACAAACTATACCATTTACTGAACTGATGGTTCGGCAAGAACCTATGGACCACTTCACCAACTGCTCCTTTTCTATGAAAAATATATTAGGATTTTCATTTAAAAATAAAAAGTTCATAAAACACGCAGATTATTCTCAGTTCAAAAACCAGTACCACATGAAGGGGAGTTACCATACCTGTACCACCATCTATTCCAACATTGCTAGAAGAACAATCTGAAAATGAAACAGATGATGTAGAGGATGTTGAAGAATTTCTTCCTGTAACTGATTGAGAAATCTCATTTAATTCAACTACATGAACTTATGATTTATTTTGTGATTTAAAGTTATCAAAATAGCAAGCTTCTGGGGTCTAGACTTCTGGGGTCTAGACTGCAACAATAGAAATTTTAAGCAGAAAAAACAAAAGTTAATATGTTTAGAACATGAAATAAAACATTATCAACTTATTTTACTATGAAAAATTCTTTGTGTGATTGTACTGATGTTGATGGCTTGATGAAAGAGCTTGGAATTCAGCATATTCCTGAAGAATGGCGTTTTTTTTATTGACTTAGTTAGCATGAAAGCAGTTTTATTGCATAATGGTAACAAACAGCCATTCATTCCATAAGTCATGCAGTCAACATGAAAGAAACTTAGAAACTACAGAATTAATATTAGAAGCAATAAAATACAAATAACATATGTGGCAAGTTTGCAGTGATCTGAAAGTTGTTGCATTACTTCTCAGGTCATAAGAAGGTGGGTTAACGAAATATTGTTGTTTTCTTTTTTTGGAATAGTTGTGGTACAAAAAGCCATTACTAAGTAAAGAAATAGCCATTGCAACAGAAGTTTGTGGCTAGTGAAAAAAATATAAAGCATTTATCATTAATTGAGAGTGATAAAATCATACTGCTGTCACTTACCATAAAACTTGGACTAATGAAGAATTTTGTAAGGGCACTAGACAAAGATGGATCAGGATTTAATCATTTAAAAATAAATTTTTCTAAATTGAGTGATGGTAAGCTCAAGGAGGGTATATTTATCTGTCTGCAAATCAAGAAACTGCATGAAAGTCCTTCAAAGATGTTTTTGGTGGTTTTTTTAGGCAAAAAAAAGTTGAAAAGTATGTTTTTTTTGGATAATACGCTGTTAGAAAACTATAAACATTTAGGATATCATTAAAAATTCATTTCCCACACTCCCACCTAGACTCTTTCTCAAAAATTTGGACTCTGTCAGTGATGAGCAAGGAGAGCACTTCCATAAGGATATTTGACCATGGAGCATTAGACTCAAGGAAGATGGGATTGGAAAATGGGTCTGATGGGTGATTATGTTGGTTTTTGTTTAGAGAAACTGATCAAACAATTGTACAAACAAGAAAGGTTTGTCACCATATTTTAAAAATTAAAGGTAAGACAGTTCCAATGATTTAAATTTGTAAAAAGTGTTATTTTGAAGACATTTTCAATGTTTTAGACTTTGAGAAACTGTTATTTTAAAATTATATTAATGCATTTCAATTTATCTATATTTGAAGAAATAA
The DNA here is from genome assembly GCF_047948215.1 of Lycorma delicatula. Lineage (NCBI taxonomy): Eukaryota > Metazoa > Arthropoda > Insecta > Hemiptera > Fulgoridae > Lycorma > Lycorma delicatula. The sequence continues at coordinate 8,873,896 of NC_134465.1, forward strand.
AAATTTTGTCGATTTAACTAAATTTTAAATGAATACACTTAAATAATACTTTTTTTAAATATTGATTTCACAATGTTTATACATTTATTGATAAATTAATACTATGTATCTAAAAAACGTGAATTTGTTATATAAATTCTGATATCAGTTTTGAATTTAGCACCCCAAAATTAATTAAAACCACCATGTACAATTCCAGATGCATAAAAAAATTTGTTTTGTTGACTAGTGAAATAATTAAATTGTCTGTTATATTTAAGAGATAAATTAAATTAACAATTATCTGATAAAAGTTGCTGTGAATGAAACAGGATTAAAGTTCATTCAAATTACCTATTAAAGTTTCATACTCATCTAGTTATCAGTTTTATTTAGTCTTTTAAGTTATTATTATTTTAATTATTATAAATTTTATTATTTAATATATTATATTGCAGGCTATGCAAGAATATAAGAATATAAATATGAAATTAAGTGAAAAACCGACATCAGTAGAACATATTTTTGAATTGAGGGAGTGGATGGAAACAATTCCTGTGACATTAAAAACACAAGAAGATATTGTTAAACGGTTAATGTTGGTGAGTCTACCAATAATATTATATGTTTCCTATTGTACATTTTTTAGAATTATTTTGTTCACACAGATAGCGACACTCTAAAGATCTTTTGTGCCACTGTTTTTGAAATCAACCCATGTTTTTCCATAATGCACTTGGTCTTGATGGCTGTGATGTTTTACCTTTTATTATACTACGTCAGTTAATTAACACTGTAGTCAAAATATTATTTCAGTTATTTTTTATGTAACATGTTTAATTTTTTAGAGTTGTTTTTCCTTACTAAATTCATTAATCAATGACAAAATGTAGTAACTTTGTAAAAGTGCTAACTATTAAATGTTTCACTTTCAAGTTTAGAAATTCATCTACCTCCAATGGCTTTTTGTGGCTAATTATTGGCTCCTTCCACACTTGAGTATCCAGTACAATCTTTTTCAATGATACCTATCATAAACAGGTCAGGAAATCTTTTAAGTATGGTAATCAAATATTATAATCCATTTATACTGTATCTTTTGTTTTTATCATATTTATTACGTAAATTTCATATTGTTAAAATGTGTTGTGAGCTTCATTTCTATTTATGTACAAAATGTAAAGAATACATGTACAAAGAACACATGTATTGATATGAAGTGATTTAACAAAGTTGATTTTGTTATATATATTTATTATATTTGCTGGTGAATGAGCATTTAGTTTGTCTAATCTAGAATTTAATACAATTATTACAGTTTTATTTGCATAATCCTTGATTTTCAGCATTGATTTTGTTAGATTTATTTATACAATCTTGTATATTTTATTTGTTATTTTGAAAGCCACTCGGTTACTTTATTTTAACAATTTTGCATGAATTTAGGCCAATATATATTAATATTATATATATATGAGGGTGGTCCAGAAAGTAACTTACGTTTGTGTCTAGCGTGAGTGTGAAGATGGGTGGATATAGAGCTGCCATGTTGGCGTCAAAATGTTCCTACACTCAGTACCCATCAAGCTGTCATAGTGTGTGGACTGTAATGTTTCTACTTTGTTGTGAATTATTGAAATGCACGCTTCAATAGAAAATCCCACGAGTTGTGAGATGCGTTCAGTGATTAGGTTTTTATTGGCAAAAAATCTCAATCCAAATGAAATTCATTGGCAACTTTGTGAGGTGTACAGAGATGGAATAATGAGTAAAGGTGGAGTGAGGCAGTGGTGGATTCAGTTTAAAAATGGCTGCACCAATGTTCATGATGAGGACTGTAGTGGTCGGCCTAGCCTTGTGACTGATGAACTGATGATAAAATTTGTGAAAATCACCGCATTACGATTACAGAACTTTTGCTTTATTTCCCCCAAATTTCACAAAGTTTTTACTGCATGGAGTTATATCGGGGAAGCTTGGTTTTGTGCAAGATGGGTACAAAAATCTAAGGCGGCAAATTTCTATAGAGAAGGAAGAAGAGCCTCAATTTAAATGGCAACTATATAGAAAAATAGTTTAAGATTGTTCCTTTCAAATGTATATAATAAAATTTATTTTTTTTATTTGGTTGGTTTTTTATTTCAAAACTTATGTTACTTTCTGGACAGCCCTCGTATTTTGATTTTGTTCTGTTTTTATAGCGTTTATGTGTTTTTTATGTAGCTTTTTTGAAAAGGGTTTTTTATTTTTTATATAGTTTTTTTTATAGCTTTTATAGTGTTTTATGCTTGTTATACCATAGTATAAATGGATAGTCACACTTAGGCAACCTTTAAATTGATTAACCAATAAATATATCATTCAGTTACATTTCTAACATTTGCTAACCTTTATAATATAGGCATTTTTGGCAACACTATTACTATACACTCCAGCAAGAAAGATTTTAATACTGGTACTAATATTAACGAAGAAAAGCTTTCTAGAAGAAAATATTCTAATAGGGAACTGGAAATATTGTTTGGATTAATATATCAGGAAATTAATTATTTTGTTCTACATAGTAATAATTGCTTATCCTCTGCAATACATGAGAGAAGCCAATAAGAGTTTAAACCCTGTACTGGTAAACCTCTTGACCCAGTTATCTCTTTTAGTATCTATTGATGTTATTGTCTTCAATATTAATCTTGTTTTATTTATTAATATTATTAAAAATTTCATGTTTATTATGAAACGTAACTGTAAAGTAAGTAGAGTTTTGTTATTAAATATATACATAACTTTCAACAGAATAATTTTATTATTACATGCAAGAGCATACCTTAAACAACTTTTCTAATTATTAAGGCACTTTTCATATCTTATAATTAGATTTTTTATTCCTTCTTCAAAGAGTGGTGTCGCCAGTTAAGTGTTTCTCAGATCACCATTGTCGTCATAGCGCTGACCAGCAAGGGCTCGCTTGAAGTAGAGAAACAAGTGGTAGTCACTTGGCACTTGTTTGAACTATAAGGTGGGTGCTTCAATTGTTCCCAGCCAAATTGTTCAATCAGATTTTGAGTTTCACCAGCTACATGCAGATGAGCATTCTCATGAAGAAACAAAACTTTACAATTGAGCACACTTATCTCTTGTTTTGGGTTACACAGTACAGTTTTTTGAGTGTCACAATAAAGAAAAACATTTATAGTCTCACTTCTCACCAGAAATCAACCAATAAAACTCCTTTCTTATACCAGAAGAAAATACTTATGATTTTTCATGTTGAAGTGGTGGTTATGATTTTCTGATTTTTGTGATTTAAGAGATGCAAGCCATTTTACCACACATTATTTGGCCCAAAAAGTTGTTACTGTCATTTTTGTATTGGGTAAGGAAAGTCTGTATGTATAGTATAATTGCTTAGATTTGTACCTCTTGTTAACAATTTCAAGACCCATTGAGAGCAAACTTTGTGATAGTCTAGGTTTTCTGTTATGATTTTATGCAGAACTGTTCATGAAATTTCAGGGAGCTCAATATGTAACAAATAAATTGTAAACCATCAATTTTCTTTAATTTTTTTATCCACTCATATAACCAAACAGTTATTCATGATGGAAGGGTGCCCACTCTTTTGCTTGTCAAGTACATTACTGTGTCCCTCGTTGAACTGCCGCATCCACTTTCTAACCATTTCATTAATCATAGCTTTTTCACCATAAACTTAACTAATTTGCCGATAAATATGAACTGATTTGACATATCTCGTGTTTAAAATTTGAGTAGCTGCCAAAATTTCGCCATCAGCGGGATTCATAATTGACCAGAACATTTAAAATTGTGACTGTAAACAAATTGTTTTACTTAAGGAATAACTTATTTTAACAGAAATGAAAAATAAAAAAAAAATTTTAGATTATAAAAAGTTTTTTCAAAACGGTTACATTTATCATAAGAATTTATAAATGCAGATGGACAGTTTTAAATACAAATTTTCACAAATTTATTTACATTAATAAAAATTTACAATTTCATAAAAAATGTGTCTTTAAAAATTGTTAGTTATTCTCCAAAACTAATGATGGTAGTACTGACATTAGATAACTGGGGAGAGCCCAGAACTACCCTTCTCGTATGGCTGCTGGCCATGATAGACGCTCTAACGAAAGTGTTGGAGCGTATGCTCCAACGCAGAATATATGAGGTGGTGCAGAGGTTGGGCGGACTCTCCACCAGCCAATATAGCTTCCAGAATGAGAGGTCTGCCATTGATGTGGTGGGTGCTGTGTGCCAGGTTGCGAAGAGAGCTGCGAGAAGGAGCCAAAGGGTGATGTGTGTGCTCATCACCCTTGATGTGAGAAATGCATTCAACTGCATTATCTTATCTTATTAACTGCATTATCATCGCAATAATGGGGGTCATTAGTGGAGTGTGGAATTCTGCTATACTTCCGACAGATGATCAAGTCATATCTAACTGGGCATGATGTTGGCAATTTCTTTCGCCAAGATACGCCCGAAGCTGAGACTTACCTTGAAGGGAAGACGGATGAATCCAGACCTGTGATTAAATACCTTGGGGTCTGGGTTGATACGAGGCTCCGGTTTGGAACACAGGCCATCAAGGCGGCTGCCAAAGTGGAGAAGATGATGAGGTTGGTTGCTGGTCTCCTGTCCAACTGCGATGGCCCGACCCAGTTTTGCAGAGAAGACTGCTGGCATGAGTTGCACATGCCACGATGTTGTACGGGACTGAATTATGGAGGAGCGTCACTAAGTACGCGAAATATTTAGAATGACTCAAGGCTTAACACAGGAGATGCTGTTTACGAATAATCTGCGCTTATCGTACAGTTTTTAAGGAAGCGGCCAAAGTCTTGGCTGGCCTTTTACCTATAGACCTGCTGATTGAGCAAAGGAAGAGAATCCGGGCAAATGGGACCTCTATCTCCCATATATCAGAATTTCTGCTGATATAGAAGAGAGTTGTTAAGAATCTGTAAAGCACGGGGGATTAGGGGACGAAAGGGCAGTGAATGCACCACATTGTTGGAAATATTAGAAGCCGGTACCGAAGGACTTATAGCTTGCTGGGTTACTCTTTAACGCCATTCCTGGCGGGCCATGGAGGCTATAGAGCTTACTTGTACAGATTCTGTTTGGACCATTCGAACCTTTATCCCATGTGTGCTGAGGAGAAAACTCCTTGACATGTTTATTTTAGTTATACACGATTTGAGAATGAACACCAAGAGATGCTGGAAGCCTTGGGCACAGAGGTATGTTTAATCCAGAAGACACTCAGAGAATTATTATGAGAGGACCTCTTGAATGGAAGGCTATAGCGGACTACATTAAGAAAGTGAATGACAAATTACATGCCTCAGAGGAAGCTCGACACGGAATTCAACCTTGGAGGAGAGTGCCCGGCCAGACAGGCTTGTGGGTGAGCACTTAGAGGGCTCCCCAACCATGTGGGGGTCATCTTCCTGCAATGAGGTTGCGGGCACTCCACATATCGGCATTTGATGGCTGTATACTTCCCCTGTCAGAGGTCCAAGAATGGTTCCAGAAAGGGGAAAGGAAAAAAAGAAAAAGGTCTGACATTACATGACTGAGATGGACTACACTACTTGTTTTGTGGAAAGTATATTTGTTTTCAGCTGACATAAAACATACATTTACATGTAATTCTGCATTTAATTTTCCAGATGTTTGACAAATAGGATATCAGTACCTTACGTACAAATTTTGACATCCATTAAACTGGATGTTGGAACTGGAAGGATTAAAAGACTAAAGGATACTTTTAACATGTGTTCTGAAACTTGTGGACAGAGGGCCCTTTGAAAATTATGGTTTTAAGTCCAAATTTCATCCTACAATTTGCTTTCTGCTTTTTTGGTCTGATCCAATGAGCTTGGTTCTTTTTTTTAATAGTGAAATAAGTGTAGAAAGTAAAAAAAATATTTTTATTTATTTTATTGTAGTAATGATTGTCATTTGTTTTTTATCTTTAGGAATATGAGGTGTTAGATTCTTTTTGGTGGGCTCTTGAACAGGATGAATTTGATGCAAAATGGGAAGCTCTTATTTGGCCTGGACGTATATATAGAAAAATAGATGAAACGAATGAAATGCTGGACATAGAATTTGAAAATTTTTATAAGTTAGAAATTGAAGATGAATTTAACCTTCAAGAGCGTATTGACCAGTTGATTATTGCTACTCATGCAATTCAAAAACAAACAGACATGGAAAAGGTTTTTATTTCACTTTTTATTGATATTAATAGTAAAGTTCTTTATTTTACTTTTTTGTCTTTTTATTGATATAAATAGTAAAAATTCTTTATTTGACTGCATATATTTAACTTAAAATTTTCAATGTTTTGCAGGGATGATCAGTGGAGAAGACTATAAAACTATCAACTTTTGTTGATAAAACTAGATTTATTTTAGATGAATGTTTTTTTGGCTTGCTATTTTAATACTTTAATTTGGTTTTGCAATCTTCTTAATTTATATAAGAAACACATTCTACCTTCCAAAAAAGTTAAAATCCATAAAGGTGAAGAACAGTTTAGTAGTGTCTTCTTGTTTTCCCCAAAGGGCTCATGATGCTCCTTTCCTGACCAGTAAATAAAAGTTTTGGAATATTCTAACATTTTCCCTTAAAAAAAAGTTCAGCTGTAAGAAAATATTAAAATAAATAATGGTTCCCAGGAGTTTAGGCTCCCTTGCCGACTTCCTGGGCTCCTAAAATAACAAAATTGAAGTGTTGCAACATTTAAACTTTATTGTTTAGAATTTGTTTACCTTCAGAAAAAGTAAATAAAAAAATTCTACTAAAGTAAAATCCTAATTTTTCAAATCTAAATAAAGTTAATCTTTATTTAAATGTTAAAACCACTCTCTGGTTTTTAATAAATATATTTGATAATATTAATTAACTGAAAAATGGCATTTAAAAAAAATTGTTACAGGTTCATGAAATTGCTAATGATTGTCGCAAAACTTGGAAATTGGTAAAGGAAGCTCAAGAATTTGGTCTAATGCTCAATCGGAGACAAAAGTTATTAGGAATGGCTGTAACTCCATTTGACGGGATAAAAGAACTTATTAAAGAATTTGAACCTTATCGAAATTTATGGACTACAACATCAGGTAGATTGAAAGTAACATATTCTTCTACTTTGATTAATTGAATAGTTTATTTGTTTAATATGTATAAGGAACTGAATTAATGATTGAGATACACCCTGTTGCAGCCACTAATATATGTCTTTTATTGTAAATACATACAAGAATTACCTTCTCGTTTTTTCAACGAGGAAGACAACTGAAAAATATTTCACTCCTCATTTAAATACTATTTTTTTTGTTTATATTTTACCTAACTTACTTTCTTTGTTTTCTTTCTTTCTTGGAAGCTTACTTTAGTAATTTTTACGTGAGTTACTTGTAAACTTGGAAATTATATTCTAATTTCTGGACTGCTTGTATCTCACATCAGGTGATCTCAATCTTTTTGATTGTGTTGTAGTAGTTGAATTTTTTTTTCTTGTAGATAAGGCTTTTTACAGTCCCTCTGAATAACTATCATTAAAGTTAATAATATATAGACAGCAAATTTAAATCTATTTTTTTATATCTATTGCATTGTCTAAGAACTGTCAGTTTTTCTGAATTGCTTCTGGTCAATTGCATTTTAATTTTAGCAATTTCTCTTTCAATTGTTTTAGTTTTAGCAAACAATTGGCACAACTATATACCTCTATTTTTACAATCAATATAAGTTGCTTACTTTTTTCAGATTGGTTGAGAAGTTTAGATGCTTTCACGGATAACCCATTGGTTAATGTGGATGGAGAATCAGTTGATAGAATTGTTACAGAATATTATAAAAATATTGCAAAAGCTGTTCGAACATTTGCTGATGTTCCAGGTATTTTTGTAGTTTTAAATTTCTATTTGTTATTAGTAGAAAAAATATTATAATTGATCAGGGCTTCAAAGTGTAGGTTTTCATTTAATTTTTAATCATTATTATACCTTTTACACAATTTTTTAATGTTACTATTTTTTTATCTACTCACATTAGTATTTTTTTTGTTATTGTAAATTTTTGAGAATATCTGTATTATTGTTAATGTACAAGAAAGCTGTATACAATGTTTTACAAACATGTAAACTAGTTTTTGTGACTGAAGATGATTTAAAGTACTCTGAATATTTATTACCATTTGTTTACTGTAATTAGTCTAAACAATTTTTCTCTATAATAGATCATTTTTTCAGTTGCTCAAGCTGTTGCTCTTAAAATAAAGAAGGATATTGAAGATTTTAAGCCATATATACCATTGATTCAAGCAGTTAGAAATCCTGGATTAAAGAAACGCCATTGGGAGGAGTTTTCTGCTAAAACTGGTAAGCGCATAAGTGAGTCATTTATTATATATTGTTTCAATTGAAATGAACTTTTTACATTCTTTTACAGAATAGACTCATTTACGTTATAAAATTACCATCTATTTTTACCATCTACATATTTTTTCTGATTTTTCCAAGGATTGCAAGTTAATAATAATCATTGTTATTAAAGTCCAGAAATAACATGTAACCTGTGAGTGTATTTATGTAACATATAAATTGATGAATATCAGGTAATAATTTCCTTATGAAGCGTTTTGTGATGAAAGTTTTGTAAGGAATAAAGTAAATTGTTAAAAAAATTTTTTTCTTGAAATTTTTTTGTATTTCTATTATATGTAAAAAATTACTTATTATTATGTGTGAAAAATTTATTGTACTTAAAATATTTACATTTTCTAGGGCTGATTTTTAAAAAAAATGTAAAAAAGTAGATACTCTTCTTGAAATAAATTAGATTTCATGGCTGTTTTTATTTTATTTTTATTAATGAATTTCAGTGATTGTCTGTAGCCACTTATGATGATATTCATTGCTGATGATTGTCAAATGACTATTGTAAAACTGACCATGTTTTAAAATATTAACATATTTTTTATATTAATAAAAAAGAAAATTAAAAAAAAAAATTTACAAAGAACTTTTATTTATTTCCACTTTAGTGTCTACTTTTAGAAAAATTCAAAGAAAGGAGCCTGAGAAAAATTACATATTTTTTCAGGAACATCTTAAGTGTTAATAAATTTATTTATTTCTTACTAATTCTCACCACACAATAAAGACAAATTTTAAATATGTTAAAAATTAAAAAAACATGACAAAATTTCTTCTGGCATGCTTTTTGAAATTCATATTTGATTTTCAAATGAGCGTATTCTGAGTGCGTTAGGAACACTGCTCTTTAATATAGTATAATTAAAGAGTGTGTGAGTGACACTCATGGAAATGTAAGAATTCCAGTGTGGAGTCATACATCTAAATCGTTTTGGCGTTTAGCTGCTATGGTGAAACAAACATATATATATACACACACACTAAATACATTACACTCCTTTTGGGCAGTCGTGTAGTTATTGTAAATAACAAACATTGAATAGGTTTTGATAAATGTAAAAGATTAATGATTGGAATTTTAAAATTTTGTTAAAAATATTAGAAATACTGTAGTTGGCAAATGTATTACTGTGAACTATAATTTTTTTTATATTTCAAACAAAATTTCAATCTGCCTATAAATTTTAACAATATATAAATTTTATTTTGTGAAACAATGGTAATAATAATTAATGAAGACTGTTTGCAACAAATGAGTTTTTTGCATATTCTTTTTATGTTTGAAATTATGAAATAATGCCACATTAGCTTGAATATCTATAATCTCTCAAACGTGAAGAAAAAGTTAAAAATTTAAGTTGTTAAATAAAGACATAAAAAAATTTTTATTCAAACATTTATAATTTGAAATTTCTTAATATTATTTAATAAATTTAATTTTACCTTAACGTATTTACTGATACTGAAATCTATATAAATATTATTTTAATCAAATTTTAAAATATAAAATTGTAACTAGCCGTAAAACATTTAATAAGACAGAAAAGAATAATTTTTAACATTTTGATTAAAATAATTCACTTATAGTTCACTTGTAAAACACTTATAGTTCTGCTGTAACTGGTATTGATTGTCTTAAACACTAATAGGAAAAACTATTTTCTTAAGTTGACAAAACATTCCTCTATAATGTAGTAAAACTGCAACACTTGAAAAAACAAATTTGTTAGGGCAATATCCTCACCGAAGTCTGCTGCCCCTCAATTAGGCTAACCACCACAGTGGAGTGGATACCATCAATGTCTTTTATTTGGAATATTGTCCTTCAGTGGAGGAAATAAAAATGCCCATGATCGTGCTTGAATCAACTTTCTTGAACACCAAGGAGCTGAGCCAAAAAAAAAAATTATGGAAAAAGTTTTGAAATATTTTTGTTGGTCTAATGTTGATATAGTACTTCCATGTTTAATATGTGAATATAATATTGTAACCAATGTTGTAAATGTTGCTAGATTTATGTTCTCATAGATTTTTCTTAATAAACTTGTGTTGATAGGCTAACTTTGACTAAATCTCTTTTATACATAACCATGTTGGTTTTTTTTTTATTAATAATTAATTTTTATTTTGGATAGGTTGTCAAATAACTATGACTCCTAATTTAACGTTCAATAAATGTCTTCAGCTTGGGATTGAAAAACATGTTGATGTTATGATGGAATTGGCTGATCATGCAGGAAAAGAATATGTCATTGAACTTGCATTAGATAAAATGGCAAATGAATGGGCAAATATTAATTTAGAAGTGACTCCATATAAAAATACAGGTTAGTTTATTATTAATATTTAATTTGTTCATAAAGATGAATTTATAAAATAAAATTATTCTCTATCTTTATATGTTCGCTTAAAACGAACTGCTAATTTGAATGATTCTTTTTAATGTCTTTATTGAAATTTGTAGGTGATTTATTCATGTAACTATATTAATGGTTGAGCACTAAAGTTTAAACAGAAAGCTTGTCATATTTTACAACATTCTTTTAATGTTGTAATTTAATTTGCTGATTAAACAAAGAGCTCTATGACTTTCGTACATAATATTTAAAAAAAAGATTGAATATTATTTTAATGTTTCATTTACAGAAAGTAGGATAAAATTTTTTCAAGATATCAGATATTTAATAGAAAGTTTTGTTGTGCTATGATATTCATAAGTTGGTAAGAGGTATGTTAGGTTTTTTTGTAGTGGGTACTATCTGTATACAAAATGTGTAATTGAAGTTATAACTCTAGATAATTTCTAAGATGTATTTTATCTTTGTGTTTTCAAATAAAACAGAAGCAAAACATATTTTGCTTCAATGGTTTTGTTTATTACAGTCAATTTGTTTTTTTAATGAAACAGAAGTTCTAAAACAAATTAACTTCCTTAACAAAATTTGCTGAATGGACTATTTTATTTAGGAACTATAATTTTCTAAATGAAAATCATTAATGTTCTGCAGTTTCTTAATTAAAATATATATCCTCTTTTGAAGAAAAATATATTGTCAGCATTTATTTCTTAAGATGTGCTTTAAAAAAATAATAAAGACTACAAAATAATAACCAATATCCTTCTGGTAAAATGCTTTTTTTAAATTAAAAAAAAAAATCTTTTTTTTGTGCGAAATGAATGGACACATTTATAGGTTGAAAATTAGATTTTATTAGGTAAGAAAATTAGTAATGAAAGTTAAAATGAATAAATTTATGTAACTAAATTGTTTTTGAAATTTCAGACAGGAGTTCCTTCTCTTATGTTATATGCAATTTTTTGTGATCTAAATAATGTGAATAAATCAAATCTTAGTTAAGAATTTTAGGGATACTGTAGTAAAAACAGCAAATTTTATTCAATTGTTGTTTTACATTAAATTTTTTTTGGTTTTGAATAAGGGTCTTCCTGATAACATAAGATCTGGTATGCAAAAGACAAACAAATTCATGTTAATTTAGAAAACTTTTCTTTCTTGAATTTTTCTTTTTTTAAATCAGAAAAATGCTTATTTTATTAATTTCTGCATTACATCACTTTTTTATAACTTTTATATAGAAATTCTTCATTATACATGTAATTAATTTCAGTCTAAAATTAAATATTGTACATTTTTATAATTTAAAAATTACAGGAAGATCAATTTTTAATATGAAATTTTCGATAAATAAATAATAAGTGTTCTGGAATGTATTCACCGAACTTCAAGAACTGATTCAGGACACCAAAATGAGCAAAAATGTTCATATTGACATAAATTCTATTTTCCTTTGTTTTCCTTTTGGATGCAATTTTGTGATTTTTCAATAAAAACATTTTTTCTCAGGAACGGATAAACCTACCTTAATTAAATTTGGCAAATCTAAGGCAAGTGTCTTGTTTTACAAAATAATTTTTTTTTTAATAAATCACCTTCAAAAATTTGAGAATGGTGGCATCTTAATTTTTTATTCTTCAATATCTTTGTAATTATTTGTTTGATCAAATTTTTACTTATCACAAAATTTATTAAGCATTTTATTTTGAACAAAGTGACATCTCATGTGTAAAAATTTGTTGACAAACAGTCGAGTTATTGGAGACAACCAGGCAGTTCAGTTGCCCACCATAATGCAAGGTGATAATTTTTATTATATTTAATTTATTTTTATTAATTTACTATTATTGTTATTAATAATTTTTATTATATTCAGTGAATGAAATAAAAACGAGCAAAAAATTATCAGCTTACATTACGGTGCAAAAGCGAACTGCTGGATTAATTGTCTGCAATAACTCGATTGTTTGTCAATGGATTTTTACAAATAAGGTGTCATTTTGTTCAAAATAAAATGCTTAATAAATTTTGTTATAAGTAAAAATTTTATCAAAGAAATGTCCGGAGATATTGAAGGTTAAAAAATTAAGATGAACATCATTTGAAATTCTTAAAAGTGACGTTTTCAAAATTTTTTATTTTGTAGTTTTTTTGTGTATTTAAAACATTGATCTTAGATTTGCCAAATTTAATTAAAGTAGGTTTACCCATTCCTGAGAAATAATGTTTTTTATTGAAAATCACTAAATGACGTCCAGAAGGAAAAAGCAAAGTAGGACTTATGCTGATATGAATTTTTTGTTAATTTTGGTGTCCTGAATCAGTTCTTGAAGTTTGACGAATATGTCCTGGAACACTCTGTTTACATTTACCTAAACTTTTTCATTACTATGTAGATATTAATCAACTATAAATTCTCGGTCAGTCAGGTAGCTTACATTTTTAGACTACCTTTTAAAGGGACTACCTTTTAAATTTCTGAACTTTAAGTTGTAAGTGCTTGTGGGTTGTCATATTTTTGTATGTTATGGTCCATTTTGATTCATTAGATGCATTTGAAGAAGTTTCAGAAATGTAAACTTTATATGTATATTTAGGATGTGATCATTTTGAACATACATTTGTCTGTTTCGTTTCTCTGTAACCAGAATTTGTGAGTTAGTTTCTGCTAGGTTTCAAGTTGTATAGAAATTACTTACATTGGGCAAGACAAAATAGATTCCATAAACGTTTGTACTAGCTGATTGATATTTTTGAAGTGTTTGATGTATTCTAATTATAGAGTTTTTGAAATGTCAGTTGCAGGTAATATGGCAGAGAGAATGGCTAGTTATAGCTAACAATATGTGAAATACGGAATATTTCTGTGGAAATTGCAGTGCAAGATAGTATTGCTCATATTGCTTGATCTCATGATCTTGTGTTGCTCGATCAACTTTTTAAATTTTGTAATAAACAGTATTAATGCATTTAAATTTATTTGTTTTGAACATAGGCACATACATAATGAAAGTGACTGATGAAATGTTGCAAATGTTGGATGATCATATCATAACAACACAGCAATTAACATTTAGTCCGTTTAAAGGTGCCTATGAGCAACGTATTCAAGAATGGGAGGACCAGTTACATTTAGCTCAGGAAATTTTGGAGGAATGGATGGAATGTCAAAAGTAAGTACTGGCTCATTCTAATTGAATATGATCAAATGATGTAATACTAATCGTCTTGAATAAATGTATATTTCCATAATTTTTTGAATCGCAAAGGTTTTTTTTTATTTAAAAAAAATTATATTAAAAGTATATTAACATCTTCTCTAGCATAATTAAACAGAAATTAGTGTTTTGAAATGCTAATCAGATAGCCACTGTTAAATTATATATTGCTGTCACATCATAAAGAGTTCAGTAGGAGTGATCTGGAGAGTATAGTGGTCGGTAAACTTACTGAATCACATATTTTAGTACTGGGTAAAGATGGTGAATTTCTCGATAATAATAACAACCATTTGATCTAATCGAGCATAAACATTCTATCAGAATATTAATCAGTTTCAACTACTGAAGTTTGGCAGTTTTTGAAACACTTATACATTCCTCTTGGTAAATCTTATAAAATTACTATCAAATGTTTATGGAATTTTTTATCGGTTCAGTTTTTTATGTCATTGAGCTTTTAGTAAAACTTGATTTGGTAGCATTCTTGTCTGCAGGAAAGCAATGAGCTTTACAAACAAGGTTAGAAAAATCACATGTACTAAAACATTATCCAAAGCATTATTCTAAGTCCATCTCTATTTAAAAAAAAAAAAAAAAACTAAATGAGATATTTTATTTAACAAATAAATAATTGTTTATTCTGACTTATACATAATAATACATTATAATATAGATTATAAATATAAAAATCTAAATTATAAGATAAAAAAAATAGGTGTGATTTAAGTCCATATTAATTATTTAAAATAAAAGCATGAAATAATGTTAAGTGCATTAATAAGATGAATATATTAATTATAAAAAAAATCCCTTTCGGCACATCAGAAGGTGGAGGTAGAGTTCATCGATGCTAAGTAGGGGATAAAAAAGATTTTCACCTTAAAGTTAAGAAAAACGTCAAATTTACTCAATACAACAATGGCTGCATGTGAAAAAATTTCACATGTTGAGCATACGACAAGCCCCATCTTCTTACAATTTCAGCAACATTTTGGTCATCCCTATCCGTAAGGGTTCGTCATATAAAAAATTGTTTTAGGTAATTTTAGAGGATGAATGACTACTTTAAACCGATTCGATACTGTGCCTATTAAGGGAGGTATGATATTTTTTGTCTTCGAAATCCTATTTTTCCCCCTCCCTGGGCCAGGGGTTGGTGATATAAAAAAACTTTACTTAAATACATTTTAGGCCCTTATCTAAAGAATCGTAGGAACTTTAAACAAATTCGACATTTAACTTAATAAGAAAGTTATAGTGATATTTTATTTTTTTGAAAAAGCCCATGGTCCGATTTTGCCCATTAACCAATTCGACTGAGATTTTGGGTCATTATATTTTATGTATAAATTTGAAAGTGATTGGCAGAAAATTCTGGCAGTTATTGTGGCCACAAGAAAGTGAAGAAATATATATATATAAACTTTTGAATTGACAGTGTTTTTGTGGTCAGGGGGATGTGAAACACAAAGATATGTAAAACTTTTCGAGAAGTCGAATCATGGTATCCATTACAGTAGGTAGTTTTCTTATGGAATCTATTTAATAACTAAACATAATTAACAATTCAAAAGGTTTATTTAAAATATCTCATATTTTGAGAACATATTTATGTACATATTGAACAGATGCAGAAAATTCAAATTTATTTTTACATTTTTAATTAATGTTATTTAAAAAGTCATCCAATGAGTAATATTTTTAATGTAAAAGAAAATCTTTTAATTGTATTTTAAATAAACTGGGTTGGAAATCTTTTAAATAGTTAAGTCATTTATTAAAAATGTCAAAGGAAGTATAAAAAAACCCTTTCTCATAAACTGAAGTCTTGTATTGAGTTACTTGAAAACAGTCCTGTTTTTAGTTTAGTAGAGCCAGAAACTGTTATTTTGTAAAAATAAATGAGGATTGTTTTTAAAAAAATTGGATATTCACAAATGTAAACGCAAGTATAAGTAAACAATGCTAGGATTGTAACAATGATAAGATAAGTAACATTACTGGGACTCATCCTTAGAATTAACAATTAGGTTTCACCCAAAAGCGCTTTGTCATCTGATTCCGTATGCAACCCATAATGCGTGTGCATATGGCATGTCAAGAGTTACATTTGGATCCATAAAGGAACAATGCGATGTACCAATATGGTCTCCTCATCCGACCATTAATTTCTTTTGGGCTACTCAAACACTGAAATGTCGAGCCGGTGATGGATGTGCCTATTGATAACATTAAACATTAAACTGATGAAACTTCTGCAGGAAATCCTTAGAAAATCCTATGCCTTTTGGAATATAAGATAATGTATAACGCAGTTTTAACTGTAAAACATGTTAAAACATGTTTTAATGTTTTAACTGTCCTTAACAATATAAATTATGAAATGTGTAATTATTTAGTGGAAAAAAATTGATTAATAATAGAAATAGCTAAAAGGTTTCATTATGGAAATTTCAGAGAACAGTGCACAGAAACAATTGATAAAGAGAAAGGACCATACTGCTTTATAACTGACTAACTCAATCAAGAACAAATGAACAAATCATATATATATTTTCATAATATTTGAACTTTCAAATGAGTTTTCACAGATTTCAATAATGACTCATAAAATTATGAAAGACAGGATGGGGTTTCCCTTAAATTATTTGCAAACTATGTGTCAAATAACTTATCAAAATATACAAAATTGAAAGAATGACTATGTTTTCTTGACTGCTTCAATAGAAATGAAGAAGGATATTTCAGGAGAATTGTGATTAAAAAATTAGAAATGGACCAAGTTCTTGAATGCTGAAATCAAATAGCAGTCCAAAAATGATTGAACACTTATTCTCCTAACAAGACAAAAAAAATTTAAGCAGTTATTAACCTAAAAATGATGACTACAGTTTTTTAGGATCAAAATAATGTTAGAAATTTTGAGTGAAATGCTAAAGATTTATCCAAATTCTTTGCTAAAGATTTGCAAAGAAGCTTTGGAAATCAATCCAAAACAAACAATACAGAATGTTCACATAAGGTGTAAGTTCTTTAATCACAAAACGGCTTTATTTGAGTAGTTGAACTGGAAAAGTTTCATCTTTCCCTTTGTAGCTTAGACTTGACAGTTATTATAGTAATTTAGTTACTATAATTTCTTTACAAAGGTATTGTTCTGACTTGTGCAACCTAGTGAATTAAAGTCATTAATAAACTCTGGATTTGGATAATATTTAACTACACATCCTGACAGCAAGGTTCTTCCAACTCTGCTGTGGATGTGCAAAATTGTGTGTGTTTTATATATGTATGTATGTATGTATGTATGTATGTATGTATGTATGTATGTATGTATACATGTATAGAGAGAGAATGAATATGTCTAATATAATTTAAAAATAAAATTGTTTTCACAGGCAATGGATGTACTTGGAACCAATATTTACTAGTGAAGATATCACAAAGCAGTTACCACAAGAAAGTAAGAAATTCAATATGATGGAACGTACATGGAGAAGATTAATGAAGTTAGCATTTAACAACCCAAATGTAATTGTTTTATTGAATTTTTGTAATTAATATGTTGAAGTTTACACAATGTTTTTTCAGCTGAAAAAATGAGTTAGAAATCTCAGTAATTTTTGCTATTTATATGCTTTGTAAATCAGTGCAAAATGGTAGTAATAAGAAAAAATTAAAAACTTTAAAATCTTTGATGGCAAGAATGTTTGGTACACATGTGTTAGTTATGCACATGAACAAAGGAACGCTTCTAGAGATGACCAGGAATGGTAACATGGATGGCTGCCATGTTCAAGTGAGAGGAGTTCTCTCAAAATTAAATGTCATAAAAAACTAATTCAAAACTGATTCTCAATTTTGGTTAATTATTAGCTAAAACAGCCTTGGTTAGGGAATAGAAATCTTTTCAAGCTATATGTTATGGCGTTGATTTTCCAACCATAAACTACTATGAAACTGGTCAGTTTGTTCAAAATTCCTTACAGATGAACAAAGAACATAGTTTATGGTTGAATAACACACCCACTTTGGTGGCTGGTAGTAGGGAATAATATAATGGGACAGAAAGTAAGACTTAATTCTGATAAAAAAAGAAGATTGGATTCAAAGAGTATGAAGTACTTAAACCAAAACAGTAAGTCTAAGTTGTAAGTGTAGTTTTCACATAAGTTGAAGGATTTTTAGATGTGGTTGAAGGAACTGTTTGTTGCTGCCCAAGAATGGGGTGAAGCATGCACATGTACCTTGACTGAATGTGTGTTGTTTTTTTCTGCAGATAGCAGAAGCACACTCAAATAATGCAAAATGGTTGAAGATTGCACATCGTCTTATGCATAATAGCTCATTCCTCTCCCTATCCTGTTTATTCCCAATTAACCTGCAACTAATTCTAACACTTACTCAAAAGCAAACAAACTGAACTACTGTGCATCAATCAACTACAGTTACAAAAATTATGATACTAGGTGACATATGATTGAGGGCTAAATTCATGGTATGAACAAAATTTCTCTGGTAGAGATTTTCTGCTATTCATTACATTGGTGCATGAGCTGTTACTGTAAATTTATTACTTTATTTTTTGTCATTGATAACATAAAAACGATTACAAATGATTATTTACATAACAAAACAATGAATTTTTTATTTTAGGAGAATAAGAAGACTCAGGTTTTTTAACCTACAGAAATATTATGCAGTTCACCATATAGGAAACAGAGTCCCTGGGTGTTTCCCTGGCACTCCTACTTAACCATATGAAACCAAAGATGTACTGTCTCTACATATCCTGGCATCCCTTAGCATTGATCCATCAAGGTCAGACTTGCACCCCTAAAAATAGGAAGAAGAGATCAAGGAATAAATAAAGGGGGTGATTAATAACACAGGATGATCTCCCCTAGGGAAAACTGTAATAAATAACAAACTATTCCATCAACAGGAGAATAAGGTAATGCAAGGCCATCTCCTACGATTCCTAGCAAGATCAAGCCATCTTTACTCAGATGGGAATAGAAAAAAACTGACAGTGATTTTATATTGATTGGCTGAAATATTTGGTTCAATAAAAATTGCTTACACCTTAGTAATTAATGGAACCCAAATTGTATGGCATGTGAAATGCCAATTAAGTTTTGATCTCTTTCACTTTATTTAGGTCTACTTGAAGTTCTAGCAAAAGAATAAAACTATTAGTTCTGTGAAAGGTCCTGGCCAGGATTGTAAATTTATTCCCTTGGATAGTATTACCATTAATTAGAATAGTAGTATATCTGTTGGCCATAGTTCACAAATTTTGAATATCTTATTAAATGATAAATTCTATAAAAATTGTTAAATTGATGTAATTTAGATTAAGATTAAGCAATGTGGTTTCTTTTTAAAAAATCACAATAAAATGCTATGGTTTTAGTATTTGTCAAATAGTTGAATAGTTTTGCATTTTTCTAGAAGTTAGAATGGGTATTTGTTACCACATGCTTCTGCCACCACTTTCAATAAATGATCTGAAATTTGTTGTTTTACCTGAACGTTTTTAATAAATTACCTAGTACCTGTAAAAGATCTTCAAACTACTTTATTTGAAATTAAATTAAAACAGTTCTGTAAAAAAAAGTGTTACTCTGGTAATGACAACTTTTTAAAAGGAGTAATAAATCTCTGCCTTTCAGTTGGAAGGATTTAGGCTGATTCAAATTCTAGTCTGATTTGTCATTTTTCATGTGCTACAACATGAATAATAGCATTTATAGTCGACCAACAAAACTACTTTCTTATCCAGAAGAGAGAGCACATGATATTTCATGTTGAAATGGTGGTTTGAACTTTTATTTTTTGAGATGTGTGTCACCATTACATAATGCTGCTTGGATTCTGCAGTGAGCCAAATTTTGACTGGTGAAGTAATTTAAAAATTTAAAAAAATTGTCACCTTTATTTTCATACTGAGTATCACAAGAAAAGAAAAGAAGAAAGTCTAATTGCTTGGTTTTATGAACCTTCTCACCATTTTTTGCATCCAGTGAGAGCTTAGGGTTTGTGTTAATGATGGGATTCTCGATTGACTTGAACACTTTAAACAATGATTAATCAGCTGCAAACAAATTTCGGTGTACATAGCATCTATCGAAAGTTAAGGAATGGTGTAGAATGTGGCGTGCGTGTTCAGAGCTGCAATCAGAGTGCTCCAGTGGTGGTACATAGCTAGCTTTCTTTTTTTTTCATTGCAACTATTATAGAGAGTGTTTTTTAAACTGCAAACGAATGCTCCTTACAGATAGGTGATGATTATTATAAAAAATGATTAAAATTAAAGAAATTTTATACGGATAACAAAAGGATCTGATATTCAGTGTTTTCCTAACAGGTATATTAGGATTCATAATGACGAAGGAATTGTAGGTTTAAATTTTTTTGAATAATTATGATTGCCAATTTAATGTGATTAAATATATCTACATAATAATTAAAAAAACATAGTTTATTATAACTAAATAAAAATGGAAGTTTCACAAAATTCCGGACAAAAATTTTTGCAGATAAATTAATCAATCAACATAAAATTTGTACCTCACATTTTTCATGTAAAATATAAATTAGATCAAAAGTTTTTTTTAAAAATGGATCTATCTGTTTTTAGCACATATGAACAGTTTTTTCAGTCATGGAGCTTGTCAGGTTATTTTTTATTGTTTTTTGTGTAATTTTATTAATGCAAATAAATGGTTTTAAACTCTTAATTGTTTAATCTGCAAATTAAGTTAGCAGGCTAAAAATAAGCTGTCAATATTCGTTGAATGGCCTGCAACAGTTTTAATAACTGCTGGTAACATCTTCATTGAATTTTGTACAGCCTTGGACTGGAGATAAATATGTGTGATAATAAATTTCAAATTACTTTTGTAGGTGTAGTTTTAATAATTACAGTATCTGAAAATATTCATTTTATTATTAATAATAATTATTATCTTTTTATAGTTGATGAACATATGTTCTGATAAAAGAATGCTGGATTCTTTTAAAGAATGTAACAAATTATTGGAACTAGTACAGAAAGGCTTGTCTGATTACTTAGAAATGAAACGATCTGTATTTCCTCGGTTTTACTTTCTCAGTGATGATGAGTTATTAGAAATATTATCCCAAGCAAGAAATCCACGTGCTGTTCAACCTCACCTTAAAAAGTGTTTTGAGAATATTTATAAGGTAATTGTTTGTATTTTAGGTACAGCAACCCTTTGTTTTATTTTAAGAAATGAAGAAATCATTTTTTTATATGTGTGTAAGTCATCTGTGCATTTAAGTAAAAATTTACGATGGTTTTATAAGAATAAAGCTGTTACTTTGACACTACTCTAACAACAGAGCAGATACAAATTGGAACAGTACATTGTAGTACTGCTCTTCTCTCTGCATGAATGTAGTTTTATTGTCTTCTATATCATAAACACATATATGAAATGCGAAGCAGTGAGAGTATGATCTGCTTTTGCACCAGTGCAATGCTTTTTTGTTCTGAGTTGCAGTGTGTAGAATAAAAGTAGCACACCATTTTATTGATGCTCTATATATTAACATCAATTATGCGCCAGATGCCACTATTACTTAATATTATGTTGTGGAATGCTTCTCAAGGAAGTATACTAGTCACAACATCCTGTGATAATCACCTTTGTAAAATAATTTCCTTTTAATTACTCTCTTTTTTTATTTTTTCACCAGCAGCTATAGGCTGCTGGTGAACACATCTTCTCACATCCAGAAAACTTCCGTGTAAGTAACGGACATCGGGCAGTTGAATCACCTGACCTACCATAATTGGAAACCCTGGTCGCCTATTTCTTTTATACGCCCAGAGGTAAGTTGGCATACCTTCTTTGCATCATAACGTAATTGGCACTCAGTCACAAGGATATCAATGAGGTTAATTCCAGAAATAACAAGGATCTCAAATCTGTGTCATAGTACTTGTTCCTTTAGATCAATATAAAATCATTGCTACTTTTCTGTCACTGTTCCAGCTAACACTACTTCACCAAATTAGCAGCCAGGCACATCTCTAATGAGAATTAATTTTAAAGGCTTAATGGATGCTAAGGAAGATTTAAAAGAGATCCTTTTTTTATCCTATGCCTTGATTGTCTTGGGCCATTTCAGCTATGCGACGTCTAGCAGCCAAATACACTTCACTCTCATTCTTTGCTGTGGTTTTAACGTCCTGTAATTCAATACAGGTAGATAGATTCAGGTCATGAACCTTGTCAACACAATGGGCATGTTGCTGATTGGCAACTCTAATGCACTGTAGGTGGAAAAGATATTCTCTCTGTTAGTTGATTTTATTGTTAAATAAATAAATAAAATAACATAAAAATATGTTATTTTCAATAAGATTACTAAAGGATTGAATTGTATGTTTTACAGTTAACTTTTGAATCTGACATGAAGATCATAGATATGTCTTCAGGAGATGGTGAGTGTGTTAAACTAATGCCGTCTATGTATCCTGAGGGTGGTGTTGAATTTTGGTTATTAAGGGTATGTATTTTGAAAAAAATATGTGAGGTGGCTGAAATGAAATGGACGCTGGAACATATTAGGAAAACAAATCACACAAAGCGATATGTGCTGTCATTTTATTGTTTAATTTCCCTATTATTAACATTCCAAAACTCATTGACCTACACGATCTAATTTTTTTTCTATTGGGATTGTTAGAGTAACATATCCCAGCATGTCAATGCATCTAAAACAAATATAATGATTGAATTTTTAATAGTAAATGCTAGTGATACTCAGTGTCATCTATAGGCCATTAATGGTGATGAAACTGTTGACTGAAGTACAATGAGTAGCTAAGTGATAACATTTTGTGCATCAGTAGCTGGTAAAGCGAATATTGAGGACGAAAAGATGAACCATGCAGTGAACAATCGGTTTCTGTCAGTGATGAGAAGCACCAAAAGAAGGTAGATGAATTGATTCAAAATGACTATTGCATCACAGAACCACACATCGCCATCCAGATAGGCATGTTGAAAGAACAAATAGGGCAAAATTTTGTATAACTGGGCTGTTATAAAGTCTGTTAGTGGTGAATACCACGCAGAGTCATAGAAAAGAACAAACAAGAAAAAGAATTTTGTGAACAGCTTCTGAAACATTATCATGACAATGGCTATGACTTCCTTCTCAATATTGTGACAGGAGATGAAATTGGGTGCATCATTATAATACAAAAGAAAAACAGCAGAGCATGGAATACTGACACTAGGTTCATCATGATCAAAAAAATTCAAAACACAATCCTACAAAAAAAATTCTCTTCACAGTGTTCTGGGATTCCAAACACATGTATGTAACTGATACCTAGAAGCTGGGTCGATTGTAAATTCTGTGTGATACATAAAGACATTAAAACACCTTAAGAGACATGTGTGTCATGTTTGACAATCCACAAACCTGATAATTCTGTAATATGGTAATGCTCAGCCATACATATTGCATGTGACTGCCAAGCCTCTTATCAAGTTGAAATTTGAACCTATTCCACACCCTTTACCAGTTTTGGCACTATGATGTTCACTTCTTTTTGTTAAAGAGGTAATTATATTAAGGGTATTTATTTCATCACAGATGTTGAACTGAAGGATGCACTGAGGTTGTAGATAAAAAAAAAACTGCCAGTATTCTTTGTTGATGGAATGAGAAAACTGGTACATGTAGGGAGAATTATAAAGCTGTAAATTTTGACTACATGGTAAAGTAATGTAAGTTTTTAAATCAAATAAATTGTACTTTTATACCATATTTGTTTCACTTGACTATCTCTGTTCATGCATGTTATGTGAAACTGTCAATTACATTTCAGCCACCCCTTGTAGTTTCATGTAATAATTTTAAATGACCATCTCTTTTAATTTACAAGTTATGAATGATTGTGCATTACATTTCAGCCTCTTATAGATATTATAGTATCGTAAAATTCAGTCTGATTGATCACATGTAGCAGTAATGTAAATCACTTGTAGCTTTTACAGTATTTTTCCATAAAGAATGCAATTTTTTTTATCAAACTATTTATTCATTGTCAAATTGCATTTGTGAGTATTACATCCCAAGGGATATTTATTATAATTGTAGATCTGTATAAATTAAGACATTTAATGTTAGATCATCTAAAGTTATTAACATTAATAAAAGGACATAATTTTATTATCCAGTAGTATCTCACCAGATTATGACAATACAACTGAAATTTCCAAGTATTAAATAAATGTAGGTACGTATGAAAAATATGAAAAAATAAATAAAATCATTTTAAATTATTTATTTTGTAAATTTTATGCAGTAGTTTCTTTATAATTGTTATTGTTTATAAAATTTGTATTTGTTATTTTTTAATTAAATGTTATGTGTTTTTGAGTGTTTTACTCTGATCCAGTGTTCAGACGTAGTTCTGATCTAGTAGTTCAAAAGTAAATGTAGATTTATTATGACAATGATTGAAACATATTTTGAAAAATTCTACATGAGTGGTATTCATAAAACTATATATAAATTTATCTATAGTTGATCCTTTCGAGAATCATATTTCTCTGCCCTATACAAATTAAATTAATCCGATCAACCTAAGTACAGAATTAATAATTAAAGTAGGATGACAACTACCTTATTCCATACTTCATACAAGAGCACTTTGATGAGTTACTCACAAAAAAAAATTAAAATTAAAAATTGCATATATATAAATATGAAGTCATTTACAAAATTAAATTAAAAGTTAAAACTAAAATCAATAATAACATTTTTTTAATTTTAATTTAAATTTTAAATTGAAAAAAAAATTGAATTTAAAAACTTTTAGTTTTATTTCTGTTTTGATTTTAATTTGGAAAAGGATCTTTTAACAATCTTATATTTTAAATCTTAAGTATAGTATAGGATGATTTTTAATTTCAATTTTAATATGTAATTTGATACGAATGATTTGAAAAATAAAATTATATGGAACTGATGATGCAAGTAACTTGTGAAAGGGCTCTTGCATGAAGTATGGAATAGAGTAGGCGTCATCCTATTTTATTTATTAATTTTGTATTTAGGTTGATTGGTTAATATAATATATTTTTTTTTTTACTGAGTCATTCGACTGGTTGATGCAGCTCTCCAAGGTTCTCTACCTAGTGCCAGCTGTTTCATTTCAGTATACCCCCTACATCCTACATCCCTAACAATTTGTTTTACATATTCCAAACATTGCCTTCCTGCACAATTTATCCCATCTTCCTCTATCTTCAATATCAGAGTGACTGTTCCAGGATGCCTTAAGATGTGGCCTAGAAATCTGTCTCTTCTTTTAATTACATTTTTCCAAATGCTTCTTTCTTCATCAACTTGCCGCAACAACTCTTCATTTGTCACTCTATCCACCCATCTGATTTTTAACATTCTGTATAGCACCACATTTCAAAAGGTTCTAATCTTTTCTTCTCAGGTACTCCGATCATCCAAGTTTCACTTGCATATAAAGATACACTCCAAACATTTACTTTTAAAATGCTTTCCTGATGTTTAAATTAATTTTTGATGTAAGCAAATCATATTTTTGACTGATAGCTCGTTTTGCCTGTGCTGTTCGGCATTTTATATTGCTCCTGCTTTGTCCATCTTTAGTAATTCTACTTCCTAAATAACAAAATTCTTTTGCCTCCATAATCTCTTTTCTGTTCCTACTTTTATATTCAGTGGTCCACCTACTTTATTTCTACTACATTTCATTACTTTCATTTTGTTGTTTATTTTCATG
The DNA here is from genome assembly GCF_047948215.1 of Lycorma delicatula. Classification (NCBI taxonomy): domain Eukaryota; kingdom Metazoa; phylum Arthropoda; class Insecta; order Hemiptera; family Fulgoridae; genus Lycorma; species Lycorma delicatula. The sequence goes on from NC_134465.1 coordinate 8,899,736, forward strand.
TGATAGTTCTTGCATAGGACTTCATCCATGCAATTAATTGTTTCTTCTAAATCTTTTTTACTCTCAGATAGAATTACTACATCATCAACAAATTGTAGTTTCTTTATCTTCTCACCTTACACAGTTACTTCAGATCTAAACTGTTCTTTAACATCATTAACTGCTAGTTCTACGTGAAGATTAAAAATTAATGGTGATAGGGAATATCCTTGTCAGACTCCCTTTTTTATTACGGCTTCTTTCTTATGTTCTTCAATTGTTACTGTTGCTGTTTGGTTCCTGTAATTGTTAACAGTTGTTCTTCTCTCTCTATACTTGAACCCTAAATTTTTAAAAATTCTGAATATTTTATTCCAGTCTACATTATCAAATGCCTTTTCTAAGTCTATAATCTCATGTACATCGGTTTGTATTTCTTTAATCTTCCTTCTACTATTTATCTGAGCATTAAAATTGCTTCGCTTGTCTCTATAATTTTCCTGAAATCAAATTGGTTTTCTCCTAATATTTCTTCCAACTATCCTCTCAATTCTTCTCTACAGAATTCTAGTTAAAATTTTTGATGCATGTGTAGTTAAGCTAATTGTTCTGTATTCTTCTCACTTATCTATTCCTGTTTTCTTTGGTAACAATAACACTCTTTTTGAAGTTGATGGAATTTCCCCTTTTTCGTAAATATTATACACAAATTTATATAATCTATCTATCGCTTCTTCACCTGCAACACGCAGTAATTCTGCAGGTATCCCATCTATCCCAGTAGTCTTTCTGCCATTCAAATCTTTTAATGTTCTATTAAATTTAGATCTCAGTATTTTATCTCCTTTTTCATCCTCTTTGACTTCCTCTTCTTCCTCTATAACACCCTTCATTCATTTCCTCCATATAACCCTTCAATATACTCCACCCACCTATCAACCTCCTCTGTCATATTATAAATTGGTGTAACATCTTTATTTAACACATTATTAGATTTTAACTTATGTACCACAAAATTCTCCTTAACTTTCCTGTATGCTCTGTCTATTTTATCAATGATCATTTCTCTTTCCACTTTTGAACACTTTTCTTTAATCCACTCTTCTTTCGCTAATTTACACTTCCTGTTTATAGTATTTCTTAATTGTCAATAAGTTCTTTTTACCTTCTTCATCACTAGCATTCTTATACTTTCTACGCTCATCCATCAGCTGCAATATATCCTCTGATATCCAAGGTTTTCTACCAGTTCTGCCTAAATTCGCTTCTGCTGATCTAAGAATTCCTTTTTTAATAATTTTCCATTCTTCTTCTATATTTTCTACCTTAGATTTTTTACTTAGACCTCTTGTGATATCCTCTTCAAAAATCTTCTTTACCTCCCTCAAACTTCTCTAAATTCCACCTATTCATCTAACACTTTTTCTTCAGGTTTTTAAACCCCAATCTACATTTCATTATCACTAAATTATGGTTGTTATCGATGTGTACTCCTAGATATGCTTTGCAGTCGACGAGTTGATTTCTAAATCTTTACTTCACCATGATATAATCTATCTGATATCGTGCAGTATAACCCAGCTTTTTCCACATGTATATTCATCTGTTATGATTTTTTAACTGGATGTTGGCAATTACTAAATTATATTTCATGCAAAACTCAATAAGTCGGTCCCCTCTTTCATTCTGCCCAGCCCTTATTCACCTACAGTATTTCCTTCCATGCCTTTTCCGATGCTTGCATTCCAATTTTCAACTATTATTAAATTTTCGTCAGCTTTTATGTGTTTAATTGCTTCATTGATTTCTTCATATACATCCTCTACCTCATCATCATCATGGACACTTGTTGGCATATAGACGTTAACAATCATTGTCGGCTTAAGTTTTGATTTTATATATATATATATATATATATATATATATATAGAAGTAACAATTTATTTAATAACTAATCAACTAAGAAATTGTTTATTTATTTTTACTTTAAAATGAGGAAGAGTCCTTAGAATGTTGGTGTAAGTACTTGTTTGAGAAGTATCAGCTAAAATTCAAAAACTCTTTAAAAATTATGCAAAAGAAAACTGGAAGCAAGTTGTACTGCTAAATAACACAAAAGGATTTGAGCAATGTAGTAGCAACAAAACACTGAAAACTTACTTGGTGTCTCTTACTTAAATTATGAAAACAGAAATACAATAGCATTCTTTCTACAAATATGTAGGCATGGAAGTAAACATGTTAAAGAACTTTATTACAATTTTCAGGTTGAAGACGTTATGAAGAATACTGTAAGAATGCATTTAAAATTAGCACTTAATGTTATTGAAACTGATGAAAGAGTAAAATGGGTTCTTGAATGGCCTGGGCAAGTTGTTATTGCGGGATGCCAAACGTACTGGACTGCACATGTTGAAAATGGTATAGTAACTCAGACGTTGAATGATTATTATAATCTAATGCTAAGTCAGGTATGTGAACATGCTATTCATTGTTATTTCTTTTTATGTTTGCTCTCAATAATATTTATTTATTTATTATATAATAGGTAGTTAAAGGCTATGGCACCCCTCGCAGCTGAGTTTATGTTTAGTTGCAGATCCAGCTCTGGGGGACAGGGAAAAAAGGAAGAAAAAAGTAAATTTAAAAAAAATTTTTTTTTTTTTACTTGTATTGATAAATTAAAAACTTGTTTATTTTCTACATTTCATGGAAAATGCTAACTTAAAAAAAAATGTAAATATTATTTTATAAGATGAAGGAAAAAAAATGAATTATGGGTAACCCCATTCCATGGAATATAAATTAGTTTTCTGTTACTTTTATATTATGACCTCAATGTTACTGTAAAACATTACTTACTGTACATCTGTTTTTCCTGTTTATAAACGGATACGCAAATTCTCTTCTTGTTGATGATGTTCACTGATGCCAAGGAATTGAGAAACATTATGCACATATTAACTGAATCGTTGAAAGTACCTGTTACAACTTGTAGCAGCTCCAGTGTCAATCAGAGCTCATCTGGAATCTTAATCTGCCTCTAAATGAATCATTCTCACAATCATCGAGGACCTATTCAAGATATATATTTTATAATAAAAAAATCTGCAATAGTAAATTTAGTGACCATGAAGTTTTTAACCAATAAAGAACTAAATGTAGCCATGTTTTTACCTATTAAAAAATAATTTGTGAACATCTCTATGTTTTCTGGAAAAATTCATGACTGAATGGGTTCAACCATATAAGAATGGGCATATTGAGACTGGATAACATCAATTCATTTACTATAATTGTATGTACTGTTATTTCTAGAGCAAATGAATGAAAAAACTAAGAAATATGTATCTTCCTTAACTTTTGCATCCCTTAATGTAGGAAATTTGTCTTTTAAGTACTTGAAGGCCTGTCCTCAGTTCATACTTTTGTCGAAATTTTTCATCAACCCCAGCTTTATATGAAGGGGTGGAAGAAGAACATCTTTTGGGTCCACGAGAGGCTCAGCAATGACATTTTTCTCACTAGAATTGAGATTTCTCGCAGGCCAGTTTGCTTGAATATAATCTGATTTCCTATTCCTATTGTCCCACATACATAAAAAGCAGCAATATTTAGTGTACACCAGTGGCATTCCTAATAGTACAGTGATGACTTTTAGATTGCCACAGATTTTCCACTTGTGTTCAGTATATTTGATTGACATTTGATGTCAGTCTAGGAGGATTACCATTGTTGCATAAGTCTCATTCGTGTGAACTGCATGACCAACAGGAAGAGAAGGAAGACAGACAGTTGCTGTTGTGAAGTAATACAGCTTTCAAACTAAGCTTGGGGGAGTCTATGAATAGCCTCCAATCAGTTCAAATTCAAACATTTCATCAAGCCATTAAATTTGCAGCAAACAAGATTGTTTTTTTCTTAAAAATAGAAAGCAGATCCCTAAGACGATATGTGTTGTAATGTGAGACCCTGACATCACGTTGGAGAAGATTCCATTGCTGTAATCTTGACCCTAGAAATTCTGCCTTCTCCTTCGACAAATCAAGGTCTTGAATGAGATCATTCATTTCCGCTTGACTCAAGCCTGTGTGGTTTATCATCTTTTTCATCAAAATCAGAGTCACAGTATGTGGAAGGCTTATTGGGTCTTCTTCTTCCACACAGTCTGCATTTTCTACTTCAAGCTCATAATTTTGGAATGTAGTAAGAACTGGTAAACTATCTGAATGTGGAATAGTTCGAATAGCAGATGGAAAATTAGGGTACTGAACTGTTCCTCTTTTCTTTATTGACAATCCTGCCTTTAAAGGTGGAGTCAAGCAGAAATAGCAGTTATCTGCATGGTTTGTAGACTCCCACCAAACCATAGGCACAGCAAAAGCCATAGATCTTTTTTTATTTTTCAGCGATTCTTGTATTATAACTGAACAAGAGTTGGAACATATATGTGGAGCCCATGACTTATGCTGGTCCCCCCTACCTTCATACCAAAATAATGCTGATAGGCAGTTTTCACAGGAGGTGTCAGATTGTGTTTTTGTGATGAAAATGTTATTTCACCACAAATGTAACAAAAATTTTCACTGGATCTACAAATTTTTGTAGCAAACAGATTTTTCACTATAAAAGCACTCAAAAATCAGAAATTCTGCACTAGTTACAACACAAACAATATGAAACTCACAGTCACAGCAACAGTAATAATGTTTATAACCTATAAATAGCTGGAGAATGTTGTGTTACGTTATTCAGCAGGTGTGACAAGTCCAAAAACAAAATTACTCCCAAACTAAAAATGTAGATAAGGTAAAAAATGACATGTCATTGTATCTCCAAAGCAAGAGTTAATCGGTCATTTTTATGGTGATTTTTTAATTCATCAGATAGAAATACATAAGAATAAGTTATTTTTGAGCCGAAAACATTTTCACTGTTGGGCAGTGTAATTAAACAGTTACCTTTACTACATCTATTTTTTTTTAACTTGCTATGTATATTTAATACCTTGCTGTGCAATCTTTTAATTACTTTACAGCTTGATGGTTTGCGTGGTTTAGTCAAAGGACCATTGAAACGAGTTGAAAGACAAGTTTTGTCTGCATTAATTGTCATTGAAGTGCATGCTCGAGATGTATTAATAAATTTGATCCAACTTGATGTCAAAAGTGTAAATGAATTCGATTGGATTAGTCAGTTAAGGTATTTTTTTCTTTTTATAATGCCTGTCTGTTCTATAGAATGTATGGAAAATTTCAGTAGCTTATTAATTAATTTTATGTTTGTTTATTTTTGTTATACTGTTACATTTTACACTGAACTGAGGTAACTTTATGATATAAAATCTTTTATAATATGTCAATCACGTTTATAAAGTTATATAGATGGAGTTAATACTAATTAGATTGAATTTTTATGAAGTTCAGATTATTTTTATGAAGTAGATTAAGTTTTTATGAAGTAGAATGGAAAAATCATTTTTAAAATAATAATTGAACCCAGTTGACTGATCTAATTTGGGCTTATCTTTTTTGTACTGGCTAAAATTAAATAAATAGATTTTCTATCTGAAAAATTAACCACAAACAGAATTAATTAATTATTTGGTTGACTTTATTTTCATAAGTATTTTATTTTAAGTGATACATTTTATATGTATTTTTGTTTAATTGTATCATAATGTATGGTTACTTTACAAATCCCTCTTTCTTGTGTGCTTTTCTCTCTCTCTCTCTCTCTGTGTGTGTGTGTGTGTGTGTGTGTGTGTGTGTGTGTGTGTGTGTGTGTTACAGTAAATTAAGGAAGAAAGAGTCAAGGAGAAGGGAAAAGGATGGCTAGTGATAAAAAAAGGAGAATTTATCTACAGAGGGATCAGAAAACAAGACAAACAATTCCACTCCAAAAGAATACTTTAGGTTCCTCCAGGCAATAGAATATTCTACAACAACACCGGGAGTTCGAATGTATTTATTCAGGATGAGGCAGCAACATCATTGAGCAATGATTTTCTATACATCAGCTTAAATAAATGTTGCATAAAATTTATGCAACAATTTATTCTGAATAAAGTCATCTGAGACTCAGATTTCCTTAAGGAAAACCGTTGCTTATTTATAAAATTTTGTGGCATGTTGGTAAATATGCTACTGTTCAACCAGATCTTTCTTTTAGAAGCTTTTATATATGTAACATCATATCAAGATATTGAATGTATCCTTATCAAGTATATTGTATACTTATCAAGTATATTGAAACTCCTTATTCAGGAGTTTTCAAATACATATCTGTGTTATGCAAAAAAAAAAAAAAAAAAACACCAGTTTGTTGATTAATCAGCAAATTATTCTGGTTTTAATTGGTAATTTAATATTTATATTCATTTTTCCCCTTTCAATCACAGGTACTATTGGATTGAAGAACAAATGAAAGTGCGTGCGGTTAATGCAGAATTCGGTTATGGTTATGAATATTTGGGTAATAGTGGTCGATTAGTAATAACACCTTTAACTGATCGTTGTTATTTGACTTTGACTGGAGCTTTACACCTTAAATTTGGTGGAGCACCAGCTGGTCCTGCTGGTACTGGGAAAACTGAAACTACTAAGGTGAAAAATAAAATAAATTGAATTAATATTTTGGTATTTTTATATTTACTGGATACTAACATTTTGATATATTATTTTTTGATATATGAGGCATGTAGTACATTGCCTCTTGTATAATTCTATGTATCAGTTCTCTAGCATATGCAGAATATTGCTAATCTGACTGTAATAATTATTTGTCATTCAACTGGCATCCACCAACCATAATATTTTATTACTACGATACCCAGTGCAATTCCATTTAATTAGCAGAGCATTGGTTTGAGTGAACACATTTTTCTTCTTTTTTTTGTTGATATGATTGTTTATTCTGTCTTTTTGACAAAATTTTGCTAATAAACTTGAACAAAAAAGGAGCTACGTTTGACAGTTATTGAAGTCATGATTACATTCAAAAACTGTTTACTTAAAATTAAAATTATTAAACAATCATCCTTAATAGATATTGAGGAGCTAATATCAAATTGATGAAATAAACAAATAGATTAAACAAATTAATCATAAAATAAATTAATGAAAAAAACAATTATGAAGAAATAATAAATATTATTTAACATATAATGTGCAAAGTACTGCGGAACAAATTTTTCTAAGTGTTTTAAAATAAAGATAATTATAGTCATTTTAGATAATCCAAACATAAAAATGTATTGATGCAATAAAAAGGCAAAAATAAAAGAAAATAAATAATTAAATATAACAAAAATAAATAAATAAAATATATAATAAAATATAAATATTAAATTTATTTTAAACAAATCAAGAATTGCATTAGGTCATGGTAGCTAGTATGAGTTGGTGCAGGTTTCAGTGATTTGAGTGTTCTTAAGCTAACTTTACTCTTTTGATTGGGATTCCTTAAATCATTCATTCACTGTGTTCTGCTGCTTTCCATTTGTTCCTGTCCTGTGCAAGTGTTTTTGTTTCTGTACATTTCCCTCTTTCCACAACCCCATCAATCAACTGAAATATTCTTCTTCCCCTTCCTCTTTTTCCATTCACCAATCCTTCAAATGCATCATTTAGTAAACACTTTCTTCTCATACAGTATCCCAGCCAGTTCCTTTTCCTTCTTAAAATGCTATTTAACATATTCCTTTCTCTCTTCTATCCTTTTCAACAACTTCTCATTTGTTACTTATATCCCGCCAACAGATGTTTACCATTTTACGCCACACCCAAATCTCAAATACCTCAATTCATCGTTTGTCTTCCTTTCTAAAGTCCACATTTCTGCACCATAAAGCAAAACACATCAAATAAAAATCTTGCCAATCTCTTCCTTAAATCAATAATAGCTTTTTGTGTTTAAGTCTTATTTTGTTAAAATTGTTTCATTTGAAGTGTTTTGAAAGTTATTGTTAATTTGATTATTAATATATTTATTATAATTTTTCATTTAATTATCTTTAATTCCTCAGTATCTACTGATAATGATTGTTGATTGAAATTACCATTTAATTTTAGATTATAAGAAAAAGTTTTGTAAACTATTTTAAAATGTTTTCTGGTTTCCTAATTTAATAAAATTGTAAACCGTTGCCAGTTTAATCTGCTTTCTATGTCATATTTTTACTATTAAATGACAGCAAAGGTATTAATTTGTCAATAATATATGCATTGAATTTTATAGAAAAAAAGTAGTGAATTAACAGCATACAATATTTTACTTTATTAATTTTACAGTTATGTTGCATAAAGATGCCTATTATTATTTTTTTTCAGCATAATGAAAAGTATAGTCCAAGAGTTTTGGTTTGGAACATCATAAAAGGGAATTAAAATTTTCAACCTATACAAATGATATATTTTGTCACTAAATGGCTTTGATGGCATATGACTTTAAAATCTTGTGGTAGCCCTGAAAAGGGCTGTTTGAGTTTTTTGGAGTGATGGCCCTGAAAAGGCCCGTTTGTGTATTTTGTGAGGTAGCCCTGAGAAGGGCTGATGGGTCCGGAAGTTGGTCTCCGCCAATGTTCACTTGGCTGTAGTTAGGGAGTTGTGGCTTGTCTGTTTGAATTTGACTGAGCTTTCCCTCAGCAGCAGTTGGGTCCCCTCTACAGCATGGCGAGGTGGTTTTTCTTGAGCAAACCCACACTGTGCCTGCCACCTTCTGCTGCAGGGCCTGCCAGCCTTGGCATTTGAAGCCCGGCGAGCTGGGGCAGAAAGGTAGCATCTGCGCTCAGCAGCTCTCTTGGCAGCTTGGCTGCTCTGGCAGGGATGTTGGCATCCGCCGGTAGGTTCCACGTTGAGCCGTCCAGGGAACTTTTTCTTTCTTCTTCTTCTTCTCCAGGTGTGGTAAGCAACAAATTGAAAATTTGCTCTGCTGTTTGCTCTTTTATAGGTGCCTGCAAGTGGTGGGGTCGCAGCGACACTGTGGTGGGAGAGTAATGCAGTCAGCTAGATTGATGTGGATTGGTGCTTGTGCTGGCATGTATGAACACTGTACTCCCGCTGATATCTGAGCTGCTAGCATTGCGTTTACCCATATGAAGCTCGGGATATATATGGCAACATTTTCAATCTTCAAGAATTTAATTACAAATGAGATTTTTCTTAAGGAAGAATAAAATATTGTGAAATATTTCTAATATTCTACATGTTAATATTGATGCTTTTAGAATTAATACTAATTAAACACAGTTTGCTTTATTTGTATGTTTAGCCAATTTATACAGATCTATCTTCATACATTTACCTGAATGTTTTATATATACTTGTAGTTTGTATATACCATTCTCACTGGCTTGTGTGCAACAGAAAATTCCACTTTATGGAATATTGCACAAGGAATTTTATAAAGTTTTTTCATATTGCTTAAGAATTAAAAATTTCATTTAATTTGTTATTTCCATTATTAAATTAAGGTTTTCATTTTTGACAACACAGTATATCATAGTTTAATCCTATACATTTATTGCCCATTGCGAATTATGCTGTTACTATCTACCGTAACTTATGGTACACCCACCTGTCCAATCTAGCTTTGTAAGGTTATTTATAATGTTGGTGGTAAAGTTCAAAATTAATTTAAATTACTGTGTCTGTGTAAATAAAATAAAATTGTAATATTTTTAACTGTTACAGGATTTGGCTAAAGCATTTGCTATTCAGTGTGTTGTGTTCAACTGTTCTGATCAGTTAGACTTCATGGCAATGGGAAAATTTTTCAAAGGCTTGGCTAGGTATTTCTTCATTCTTTGTTGATTTTATTTTTCTTTCATAGTTTATAAAGATATGAAAATTTTTGATGCTATTATATATTTTATATAATTTAAAAATATATTTCAACTTACTTTTTGGGCAAATTTTTATAATTGTGAAAAACTATAAATGTTCAGATTGTTGTTATTAGTGTTTTTTAGTAGAAAACTCACAAATTTAACTTTTTCTTGGACTTTTCTTCTTTGATCTGTCATCTAAGTTGAATTTGATACATTTGTAATTTTAAAAATTGATGAAGGCTATTTTGATTTACAAGTTTTGTAATTTATAATTTTAAACCCTGACTAATGGTAGGGATTTTTTAACAACTGGTGCAAAATAATTTCATCTGTTTAACATCAACATCATATATGTTGAATGAGTTTGAAGAATTCTGTTCATTAGGTTTCCAGTTAAAACTTTTTAAACCATCAATGTGCTCACTTTCTATTCAAAGGAAAAAGAATAATATTTCTTTATATATATATATCAGCATTTAAACCGATTTTTAGTACTAGAAACCTACCTAAGAACTATTTTTGAAGTTAATAAATTCTTTTAAATCCCAGTATTCTTTTTTTCTTTTTTATATAACTAACATCTAATGTCATAGAATCTTACAAAAAATCTGTACAATTAACATTTTATAATGTTATTCAGAAATGAATATATGTTTAGCTGTAAAATAAATAATTACCTGTTTGTATAAAGATTTATTACCTTCTCCATCCCAGTCATGTACACTCATAGTCTTAGTGATGATTTTTAATGGCGTTTAACATTATTTTTGTATAATACTTTATTATTTTGGTATATTTAGTATTGTTATAATATTATTCATTATGTTTTGAGCTAATGCCGATTATAACTACTCAAGCTTACCTTTCAACAATTTGCACAACAACCTATATCTCTTTTTTTGAGTAGCTTACATAAGTATAGAAACAAGATATAACAATAATTATTTTAATTTATTACAAATTATGTTCTAATTTACATAATATTTTTTTAATAATTTCTTCTAGTTCTGGTGCTTGGGCATGTTTTGATGAATTTAATCGTATCGATATAGAAGTATTATCTGTTGTTGCCCAACAGATCACAACTATTCAGAAGGCACAGATGGCTTATGTTACCAAGTAATTATTGAAATAATTTGATATATAATACTTTTATCATGTTTTCAAATATTTGTAACAAAAAAGAGTAATTAAAAAATAATTAATTTTGATTGTCAGTTAAAGTAGTCAATTTTTTATTATTTCTAAGATTTTTGGCAATATTTTTTGTTCTTTTCAAATTTTTTTATATATATTATATAATTTTTTTCATACATTTTCATTTTGCTCCTATTTTTGTACTTGCTTTTGTTTTTTCTTTCTTTCAATATTATGATTTAACTCGTTCATTACTAACCTGCTACCAGTTACTGTTAACATGTACTTGTAATATTTTTAACTTCCTCTTTTTTTTATTTTTGTAATTTTAATTACTTTTTTAATCACAGATACTTGATTATTTAACTTTTAAAAGTAAATATAAGATCCTGCAACTCCATACAAAATTATCTACATAAGAGTATTATCACTTAAACTTTGTAGACATTGTAATTTAAACTTATAGTCTAAATTTGTTTCTCTTAGTTAATTTCACCTGATTGCATTGGTACATGTAAACACGATCAACTTCTTCCTATGATAGGTGGTCTTTTAGAACTCTTTTCCTTATTAGGATTTATAGTGTCCTATTACATTTTTTTGAATGTATTAACATTTACACTGGAAAACATAAATTATTATGGTTCTGCATATGAAGAACCATAATAATTTGCATATGTCAAAATATATGTTTGCTGTGCATAACCAATGTGTGTTAATAGAGAAAAAATTGAAATATCAATAATTACTATTTTCAAATTCATGGAAAATTTATTCCTTTATAAAAGTAAATAAATGTGCTTAAACAAGATCAAATATAATCCAACTGTGATAAATGATCATAAACCCAAAAAAACCAAAACTGATAAAAATTATCTAGTGATAATACACTGATTTGAGCTTGCTACATTTAAGCTTTTGTGCTGGGGTGCTGGAATCCTAGCACATTTAATATTTTATTAATTGACACATGCAAATAAAAAAATACTGATTTTATTCAGGAAAGTAGATGAGACAGATTTTCAACCAATTAAAATCTGCATTTTTTTAACCAAACATAAGTATGAAAACTGCTAACCAATCAGAAAACAGATTGTTTACATCAATCACAAAGGAACTGTCCAATCACAATGTACTAAATTTCAATCAATCATATTAACTTGTAACCAATGACAGCAAGCAAAGAGGCCAAATAATCAGAAAGCACTAAATTTTAAATCACACCACCTCACTTTGAAACCAGTCACAGAAAGCAAAAGAACTGACTAATTATAATCTATAAAATTTTTATCAAAAGAAATAAGTAATTTCTTTGATGGCCAATTGTGAATCTGGAAACTGTTAATATCGTATCACAGCTGTTACAAGACTTTCTATTTTAAAAGTCTTAAGGACTTACATAAAACCACTCTGACAACTGTATGTATTGATCAACTACACCAAAGAATTATCTTGGCTCTTACAACCTAAAGTTTTTATAAAGTAAATAGAAAGTTTGATATGTTCCTTATTCATCCATTTAAAACCATTAAAATTTCTACTTAGAACTAATTTAATAAATGAAAGGATTTGTTTTTTTCCCAAGAAATTTATTAAAATTAAGTAAACATTGTAATTTAATTTTCCTTTTTTGTTATAACAAAAAATTTGTTTGTTATAGTGAAAAACTTTAAATAAATTGTACATATGTAAACTATATATGTGAGATGGAATCAAAAATATTTTTTCAACTTAATTTCTTTTAAATGAATAAGGTCTAACAGTTTCAGTTCATAGAAAATGAAGTTTTAATATTTCTTTAAGCTTTAAAAATTAAATTACTTTAGGAAATGAGATATGTTATTATATTTCAGTTAAAAAAAATGTTCAATAGGAACATTCTTACAAGTTACTATTGATTAGTGATTTTGTATATAATAAACTTTATTAATCCAGGGTGGTTAAAGATGAAATTTTATGGTTAAGATGGTTTTTATGGTTTGCAAAAAAATTATTTTTCATATTTTTTAATTGTTATTTATATGGTTGTATGGGACAGGAAGTTTTTGTGTAATAGGTGTACATTGTGCATTCGTCTGTACATTGTGTGCATTGGTACATTGTTTGTCAGCACATACCAACACATTAGTCCAGTTCATTACTAACAAATGAAATATGGCTCACTTAACACTGACAACAGTGTTTGTGATATGTGATTTTAAGACATCTACACCAGTACTTATGGGAGAGACAAGACTTTATCTTTTATAAAACAATGCCAGAAGTACGTTCAAGACATTAAGTATGAAGTTTATTGGTGGCCAACCTATTACTGTCATGCTTTTGTTATTTGTACAGCCAGTCCAACCTCTTAGAAGGTGTTGCAGTTAATTTTGAACCTCTATGTGCCATTATGGCAGAGATTCATCTTGCACATGAAAGAAGAACTTACCTCTTCCTTGAGTTGAGGCATTAACCAATGACTTAATATGGCGACTTAAATTTACTTCAGATATGTCTATGTAAAAAAAATAATATTTTTGCTGGAGGACAACAATGAAGAAAAAGTAGTTGATCAATCATTTCTTAATAATAAAGAAGTGTTCCAGATATTAAAAATATAAATAAATAAAATCTGCAATCAAATTTTAAAAGCCAAAAATAGAAAAATATTTTTTTTTTAAATTACAAAACAACGTTGTGGAAATTTAAAGTTAGGGAAATAGCAGATCAAAATTACTTTGTATCTTTGTCTATGCTAATACCTAACTAATATTCACATTCTTTATGTATCCTTAACAATTTATTTTGTTTTAATAACTCTTATATTCTGTCATTCTTTTCTATCTATTAGCAATATGCACCACTGCGGCAATTTATGTTTTACAGTTTTTTTTTATTTAATGTTGTTTATAAGTAACATATTTTGAAAATTTGAAATATTTTAGTAGAATCTTGAAATTGAAATTAGATCTCACTAAATATCTTTACATTTACATGATTTAACATTACTTTTATTTTGTATAAATAATATATTTCCACTTACCAACAATTTTTTAATGTATTATCCAAACTCTTTCAGTCATTTCTTTATCATCAGGGATTATTTAAAACCACGAAATTAAAATTTAATTTTAATTTTAATTATCATACATATAACACAATATGAACGGTAAAATTCATGGTTTTAAATAATTCCTAATGATGGAGAAATGAATCTGAAAACGTTTTGATTATACATTAAAAAAATTGTCGGTAAGTGGAAGTATATTATTTATACAAATTATATCAAAACCAACTTGCCAAATGTTAAGAAAATTAATTTTATTGTTATTTTTAAATTATCATGTATTTTTAATATAATATAAATATTTCTGTTTTCCTTTAAGATTTTTCTTTGAAGGAAGTGAAATACGTTTAAATCCAGCTTGTGCTGTATTTATTACCATGAACCCAGGTTATGCTGGTCGAACCGAGTTACCTGATAATTTAAAAGCATTGTTTCGTCCTGTCGCTATGATGGTTCCTGATTATACATTAATTGCTGAAATTTCACTTTTCTCATTTGGTTTTTCTAATGCTAAAGAACTTGCTGGAAAAATAACTACAACATTTAAATTAAGTTCTGAACAATTAAGTTCACAAGTAAGTAAACAGTTGTTATAGCGTAGTTTATTCTTATTATTTATTTGAAAACAGTTGATAAGTGAAGTTCAGATGCTGTTATTTTCTTCATTCCACTTTCCTTCACTTTTAATGTAACAAATTGCAATATAGTTTAAATATATGAACTTTTTTAATTATAAAACTAACCAAATTCTTTAATGAATAGCTTTTCATAACTTATTTTAAAGTTAGCTTTGCAACTATTTTCAGTGATTGGTTCTTCTGTTCTTATCCTGGTGTCAGCTAACGTTTTTCCTTTGAATTGGGTAAGGCATATTTAGAATGTAGATGAAAAGTGTGTAGGATTTGAATTGTGTTCATGTAATTAATATATTATCATTTTGTGGTATATATATATATAATATACAGGTGTCCTGCGAAGAAATGGAGAGACTTTAGGATATATTTTACTGTGGAAAATATTGAAAAGCGTTCATATAAACATAGGTCTGAAAATGCTTTGTTTTCGAGTTACAGCTAGCGAAATATTTCAGGCCAGATTTCAGCTCTTCTAATAAAAATAAATCCTATTGTAATTTTTTGGACCCAAATTAAGTACTGAAATGAAATTCACTTTTCAGCTGCCTCATAATGAACTAGATGATTTTTTGAATGTTATAAAAATATCCAAAAATAAGAATATAAAGTTGAAATAAATTGTTCAAGATAGTTAGTGTTCATCCTATGTCAGGAATACTATCTGGTGAAATTTGACTGATTTTGAAATGTTTCTACTGCTCATGCGATTGAATACTATTTCAAGCATTTAAAGATTTATTCCCAAATATCTTTTTTAAAATTCCAGTTATTTTTGTAAAAGGTTTTCCTGACTTTACATGAAACTTCTGCAAATTTTTTGTTTCTGAAATTTTCCTATTGCTCTTATCACTTACTTAACTTGTACCAACAAACAAACATTTTGGAAGAACTAAAAACATATTGAGGTATAGTTTTCACTAGGTTATTTTCTTTTGTTGATATTACATTTCATCGTAACATGTTATATTGCTAGTTACTGCTTGTTGTGCTAATTCAAACTTTTAGGAATTTAGATTTAATTTAGGTCTTATCATATTTATTAATTTTCAAATCTTTACACCCAGAAAATAACTAGAGAATTGGGCTACCTAATTTTTTATTTTGCAAGAAAAAAGAAAGTTTTCATTTATGTTCAAAATTACATTACACCTGTAATTAATTTTTTGTTTGGTTTACATTTATAACAATTTTTTTTTATTTGTAGGATCATTATGATTTTGGAATGAGAGCTGTTAAAACAGTTATTGCAGTAGCTGGTAATCTTAAACGTGAAAATCCAGATATGGATGAGAGACAGATTGTTTTAAGATCTTTAAGAGATGTGAATGTACCAAAATTTTTACGAGATGATCTTAAATTATTTAATGGTTAGTAAATTTATTTTTATTTCTTTCTACGTTCTTTATTGCTGAGTTTGATGTTTTCATACTTTCTATTGTAATGCTTGAGAAATGAATTAGTATTCTGTTTTTAAAATGTACCTTTCATATGGAATACAACATATAGATTCACTTACATGAGGCTTATATGAGGTGCCCCTGTAAAACAAATATAACCATCTCTTGGTCACAAGGGAAAAATATGTTGATGGAGCTAATATCACGCTATTATTGTTGTTGCTGATGACTTATTCAACAAGAGAATAGACTCTGCTAAATTTTAGTAATAGTTTATGTGTAACACATTTTTAAGATGACAAAGTTGATCCAAAAATTAGCATGATACTGTTAAGTATGAAATTCACTTTGTATTACATTTTTAGATGTAAACGTGAATCCGTAAAAAGAATTCATAGATAAACCACAGATGTTCATGAATTTTCAAAAAAAAGGACTGATGTTCAGTGAACAAAGCAGTAATCTCTGATAACCTTTTTTATAAAATTGGATATTTTATAAATGGATATTGCGTGACAGTGGGTATGATTTGGGAGATGGCAATTACTTGAATATACTGTTGTACACAGATCAAGTGATTATTCAGGAACTAAAGTTCCTGAAAACAAGTTACAGAGAGCAGTTTTCATGCAAATTAGAATTGGAGACAATTATAATTTGAAAGTATTCACTGACCAATATGAAAGCGATAGCTTTCTGTGGGAAGGAACTCTAAGAGAAAAATTATTTTGGAGGATGGGTGCTGGAACTGTAGCTTTTGATAGAGCCTGTGAAAATGATGTGAAGGTTTTAAGGATTATAGCTAAATTACAGTCTGTTTGAAGCTACATCAGTATCTAGACATAAAGCCAGGAAGAGAGTTATCTCAGGTCATATAATGTAATAATTTTACCACTTTTCCTTATGCTAGTGAAACATAGATTTTAAATTAAAGTTACTGCAAAAGTTGAAGCAGAAGAAATGAAGCTTTTAAGGCTTGTAAAAGGATGTAGTTTGAGAAACTATTTGGAAGCCAGGATATTCAAGGAGAGCTATGCAGGAAACAAGCAGTAGTAGAAAAGTTATTAAAGTATTACGAAAGATGGGTGCAATATGTGGTGTGAATGCCTGAGTGTAGTATCTCATTACATACCTTAAAATATTGCCTAATTGGTTGGTGCTATCTAGAAAGACTAAGAAAATGGTGGTTTGAAGCTAGAAAATAAACTTTAAAAAATCACCTTAAAATAAAAAGGTAATACTTTTCAGTTTTTATTTAAATTTGAAGCCTTTTTTAAGTCAGCACCAAATTAAGAACTATTAGATTGCTTTTAATATTGTCCTGATTTCGAAAAGTTAAGATTTAAAGAATTGAAAAATAATTATTTTTTATGAGAGATTATCTCTAAAGTAAAGACTGTTTCATTGTAAAATATTTATACTGAAAACTTTATAAATATTTTTTATTTCTCTTACACTACATAACTTGTGTACTACTTCTCTATATAATCACCATATGAATTAAGACATTTATCGTAGCAATACACCAGCTTCATTATACCCTCATCATATTCTTCTGCTGCCAGTACATTTAGCCACTGATTAACAGCATTTTTAAGTTTGTCACCCGCAAATTGCCGTAACTGAACGTAGAGTTTTGCAGTAAGTTTCTGCATTTATAGTCGTTCCACATGGCATGAAATTAATTAGCAGTATGACAAACCGATCCCAAAAGACTTTGGCCATCAGTTCGCATCCAAATGGCTGTGGCTTGATCTTTGTTGGTGATTGATGATGACGCCATTCACTTCACTGCTGTTTTCTCCCTGACATGTAATACGAAATTCATGTTTCATTGCCGGTAACAATTGAATTAAGGAATTCATCACCGTTTTCAGTGTAGTGCATCAAAAATTCCAAAGCAGATCTCTTCGGATTTTTTTGTGATGTTCTGTTAAGACATGTGACACCCAATGAGCACAAACCTTTCTGAAGCCTAAATGGTCATGAACAATACGACCAGTAACAGCTCTTGAAACATCAGGTAAAAGAAGGGCCAGGTTGGAAATCGTTGAGCACCGATCTTTTCTGATTTCATCATCGATGTCTTTCAACAAGTTCTTAGTGATTATCGAGGGCTTCCCCGAATTTTCTTCATCGTGTACATTAATTCTATTATTTCTAAACCTTTCAAACCATTTTCGGATGTTTCTTTCATTCATTACATTATCACCAGCTGTACACACCAACCAACTCCGTATGAATTTCAGCCGGCTTAATGTTTTTATGGTTTAAAAATATTATGACTCCACATATTTCACAGTTGATGGCAACATCGATTTTCCTATTCGTCTTATAACGTAACATGTAATCAAAGATACTACAATGCGACAACTTAACAGACAACAATGCAGTGTGGACATTACTAGCATGACCATGAATGATACAGGTTTGCCAACCTTATGGAGAGAAATTTCCCAGCGGTGTTTAATTTAGAGATATCCCTTGTAGTTTGAGGGTAATGATTTTGTTGATTTATTAAAAAAAAACCTATTTTATGGTTATAATCTAAACATTTCTACACTGCTCACACAGTGTTAAAGTAATAAACTTAAAGCAGTGATTAACTTTGATATGCGAGTAAATTTAAGTGTGTAAGGTAAGTTAGACTCCTACATTGGTTCAGTAAAGAACTATGTCATTGTCTGAAAACAAACTCTGATAGTAATCATGTGCACATATATTATTAATTATACTATTTCAACAGATTAAAATTTTATGTTTATTAATTTGTTTCTAGCAAACATTTTTGTATGATAATGAAATTTTATGATATTTTTTAGACTACCATAGTTTTCAAAACTCATCCTGTTTTACTTTGTATATTAAAAAAACAAAAGATAATGAAATAATGGTAAATTAAATGAAATAAAACAGTAAAAGGTTTTATCACATCACCTTGGTTATTGAAGTTTAGTAGTGTGTGATAATCTGATAAGGAGCACATAGGGAAGATATTGCTAACTGTGTATAAATGTATTGTTTTTAGTTTCTGTATATTGCACATTAATATTCCAATAGTATCTTTAATACTGGAGGGACATGTAGATGGGAAAAATTGTGCAGGCAGGCAATGTTTGGACTATGTAAAACAAATTGTTAGGGATGTATGATGTATGGGGTGTACCAAAATGAAACAACTGCCACTAGATATGGAATCTTGGAGAGCTGCATCAAACCAATCAAATGACTGAAGACAAAAAAAAAATATTCCAATTACGCACTCAGAAAGAAGTTTGGATTTATATGCAATGAAGAATTTGCTCATTGTAATTGTTTGGTTTTTACAAAAAAAATTACAAGGTATGTTAATTTTTTTTTTCAAATAGTATATATATATACACACACACACACACACACACACACACACACACACATACACACACATATATATATATATATATATATATACACACTATTTTATGTTGGCTCAAAGTGAATAAATGGGGATAAACACATAACATTTTTAAACAAAACTTGTAGAGAATTTGATTCTGAATAAAATGATAATGAATAAAACCTACAGAAACATTTATTAATGTGCATTCTACTGTATAACATACACAATTTTTTTCAGGAATTGTTTTGGATCTATTTCCTCTAATGGTAGAACAGAACGTTGATTATGGTGAATTAGAACAATCCATACGGACAGTCACCATTGAAAAAGGGCTTGAAGATGTAGATGGTAAGTGCTCTATATCTATAATTATTTGAGTTCTTAGTTTTATAGACTGAAAATTGAAGTTTTCAGTCTAACAGAAAAACATATATAAATTCTTAAATTGCTTTTATTCTTAGAATAATTTTACACCCGGTTAGTTTTAAATGTTTTTTTTTTTGTATGGTGATTGTTATACATAAATATTTTACTCTGATCGGTTTATAGTAATTTATTATATAGATTAAATTAGGAATGGATAAGTGTTTTGATTCTATGGATAATAAGAAGAGTCTGCCTGGTAGTTAAAGGGAACCTTGATAAAACTATGGTCAAAAGAGTGATCAAAATATTCAATTAATTATTATAAAATAAAAAAAAGAGAAGTTTATAAAGTTTGATTAATAATAATTAAGGATAATATAAATACATGAAGTTTTAATAAATTAACTACTACTTAACTTTGCTACTGCAAAACTAATAACAGTTCAGAAGGCAACATTGAAATTTATTTGAGCTCATATTTATGTACGTGTTAAAACAGTGATGCGTAATATTCGAAGTTAAAACATTTTTTTTTAGTTTTATTAAAAAATTCATCAGTAGAGTAAAATTGTTTTTGTCAAGGAAAAATCTTTTAATTTAAATAAATGAATAGGGATTATAATTGAAAATAACTTTCGATAATTTTTTTAATTTTTTGTAATTGTTTGCTGTGTTACATGAAAACAGTTCTGTTGTTTGGTTTGATAGAGGTGGATATTATTATTTTTTAAATATAAGTGCCCACTGTTTTTAGCGAAGGTTGTATATTCATAATTATAAACGGAAACTGTGCTTTAACAGCAGCGCATTTTTATATTTTTAATAATATTATATTTTCTATTTATTGAAAACTAGTTTCAAGTTTTGAGGAAGTATTTTTACATTTTATGTGTAGGAGAGAATGTTTTTATGTTGAGTGAGTGATTCATTCATTTATGTTTTCAAATATAAAATTGTGACCTTTTGTTAGTAATCGCCTTTTGTTACTAATTGTGACAGGTAAATTATTGTTTCATAAATTGGCATTGTTCATAATGTCTCAGTATGGCATATCGTGTTGAAAAATAACCATTGGTTATTTATTCATGTAGAATGCACATATTACATCACAATTCAAAATTTTTGACATGGACAATGTATTGTTGCCAATTTTTTTTTTTTTAATTCCTGTCAGACATGTGCATTTCTTCAAGAAGTATATGATGAAATTTCAATTATAATACAAATTTTCTATGATACTCTTGTTTCTGTAGGGACATGTTAATGCTGATAATATTACATTGGTAGTGAACTACTTATAAATAAAACTTCTAAAAATTATATAGACATTTCAAAACGATTTAAAGCAGTTGAAGATTTGTTCAGGAAAACTGTATCAGAAGAGAGTTATCAAAATGTCCTTCACAACTATATATATAATTTTCATAGTTTAATGTGTATGGAAAATCATATACATATGTATATATAGACATTATTGATCCATGTTATATACAACGATCTATTCATCTGAATGTGCATATTAGTTCATGCTGATTAAAAATTATTGTGTATGGCGTAGCATCTCTGGATCATCCAGTATACATTCCCAACTTGGCACTGGTGATTTCTGCTTTTTTCGTTATATAAAATTATGTTCTAAAGTAAAAAGCTTTAAAGGATGTGAATATAATGTCATCAATGATAATAAGCTTGAAGACGACTTCTGAAAATGGATTCTATGAATGATTTTTAAAACTTTAGGATTGTTGGAAAAAATAAGTAGTTGCTAAAGAGAACTATTCAGATAGAAATATAATATAAAAAATTTTTTTATATTTTGGCAATTTTTAATAAATGAACATATCTGGAATTTTTTGAAACTATCTCATGCGTATTTAAAAAAAGATTTTATAAACAATTTAGATGTATTCTGGAATATTTTTTTATTAACACTGTCATTATTAAAAAATGAACAACCATTTAAATGAGTTGTGTTATTGAGTAATAAAACAGAACACACCAATTGAGGAGCACTTTTTGATTATTTTCCGTATTAAGTTTTTATTAGAAATTATTATCGGATATACCGTACTTGTATAATTCATGCACTTTTTTGACCAACATTTTTTTATCTAAAAGTAAGTGTGTGATTTATGCAAGGAGACCATGTTACATACACTAGTGAACAAATTAATCCTAACTAAGGGAATTTTTGTTCTGTGGTAGGGAATTTTCATTCAGTGACAGACTGGTTGCTGTTTGGTGTTTCTTGTTATGTTGTTAGTTCGCAAACAAACAGAATTAGTAGTTTTTGTACTTTTATAATTCATTGTCAATTAGTTTTTGGTGATCTTGTGAGTTTCTGAAGTTTGCTATTTGTTTCTAGTTGATACAATGGATCTAATTCCATGAAAGTGTTCAAAAATTGTTCCTCTGTCCCAACACACTCCAATGACTCAAAGACAGATTGCCAGTGAG
Organism: Lycorma delicatula; assembly: GCF_047948215.1. Taxonomy (NCBI): domain Eukaryota; kingdom Metazoa; phylum Arthropoda; class Insecta; order Hemiptera; family Fulgoridae; genus Lycorma; species Lycorma delicatula. The sequence continues at coordinate 8,921,964 of NC_134465.1, forward strand.
TGTAGTGCGGAGTTAGGTACTGTAAATGAAGTTGTGAAAAGGTTTAGGGAAACAGGTTATGTCTCTCCAAAGAGAAAGGAAAAAGAAAATCACGCCTGCGCAGGATCAGTTACTAATAAGAAAAAGAAAAATTAATCCACAGTTATCAGCTATTACCTTAACAGGGACTTGAGGGCCAGTGGGACTAATGTTTTTGATATGATAGTTCGTAGAAGGGATTGCAGTGGGGAGGATTACTTGGAAATCTAAAAAGAAGCAGTTCTTGACACAGGTTATGAAGACAAAAAGACTTAAATGGGTAAAGGAACATAAAGAATGGACTATTAAGATGTGGAAAAAAGATATTTTTTCAGACAAGACTCATTTCTTTGTCCAAGGGAAGAGAGCAGCCTACATTCGTAAGTCAGAAGATGAGAAGACTACTATGCCAGCACACCTGCAACAAGTTCACAAACACTCACCAAAAAGATGTTTTATACAAGTAGGGCTAGGAGCACTTACGCCTGATAATTTTAATAAATTATTGTTTAAAAATCCAAGAGAGTGAATTACATGAGTAAATATAGTATGTATATATATATATATATATATATATATAAGCTACTGAAAATGATTTAAGGATCAAAATGTTACTCTCATTTGATAAGTTATAAGCGACTTATATGATAGGTATTATTCGATGGTTCATTAGTCATGTAAATATTTATAATATTCATCTGAGTAATATGAATTTCAATTATTCATTTAATTATAATGGCAACATCTAAAATCTATAAGTGATGATATCGGATAACGTCCAGCTAGCCTATATATTTTTTTTATGATAGTATTTTTCAGTAATGAAAAATTTTAGTTTTATTCAGATTTCAATCCAGTATATTCTGGACTAAAGACAGAGATGCTGCCTCTCTACGATAGAAATTGACCATATAAAGATAATATATAAACCATAATCCAAAATGTATTTAAAAAAATAAATTATAAAATTTTTACTAAATATATATACTTCTAATAGAGATCGTGTATCAAAAGAAAAAATCATACAAAGGTAGTTTTTGGGATTATCCCCAAAATGAACATAATTAAATTACGTGGACTTTAGTGATTTTGGCCTAGGAATAAGAGAAGTGGTTTATCTATGTAATTGTTATGTTTGGGGCTTTTGGATTGTATATAAAAACTATTTATGTATATATATTAATATATAGTTTCTATATATTACACTCTTACCCCTTCTAGTTCCCTTTATATATATATATATATATATATATGACCATTTATTTAATTAATAACTACTTTGACATTTGAGTACAATTAATTATTATTGAAATCAGAACTAGTCAGTCTGTTTGGTTAAGATAAATTGACAAATAGTAATTTATTAATGATGTTTTATAGTATATCATAATAAAGCAATTTTTTATTATATAAGCTTTCCTAATTTTTTTAGTAATAAAAAATGAGAACTAAGATAAAGAAAATAAATATTGTTAATGCCAAAAAGGAATTTTTTTCAAAGAAAAAACTACTGTTTTTTCTTTGCCGTTAGAAGAAATTGCTATTAAAAGAATAAAAATTGCGTTAAAAAAGAGTTTGGAGACCAGCTATACCCTCATAGTCTCCTCATGATGACCCTCATGGTCTCCTCAATTATTGAAATTGGAGATATTTTGATAGTTGTATTAATCTTTTTCAAAATATATTTTACATTCAAGGACTAGTAAAAAAACTCAGACTCCATGCTGTTAAAGGTGTTTGAGAATCTTTCTAGGGATTCTAGTTCTTTTAATTGAAAAAAATTCAAATACTGTGATATTCAATCTGTTTTTTCAAAGTTTTGTTCTTCTAGAAACCTGTAAAAAGAGTTTGATACCAAAAGTATGAATTTGTTGACCATCTTACATTCCTTAATCTCTTTCGTCAACAAAAACTGAAATTGTGTTAAACTTTATTTTTTAAAACATGCTCTCTTGATATACTAAATGAATTTGACGATTTTAAAGAATTCAAGAACCTCTGTTTTATATAATTTCTTTCTATTAATATTTTGCTCATTATTTAATACTGATTTCATTAACAGTAGTACTGATTTCAATGAAATTTGATGGAAGTTAATCATATTGTAATTTTAGAAATAAAAGTAGTTATGGTTAAGTTTTTTCTCGTGTAACTTCTTTTTTTTAAATTTAATCATTAAGGTTGTATTAAAAAAGTAAAAAAATAGATAAATAATGTTTTTAGTAATATTGATAGAACATTTTTATAAACGACACTACTTCTGTAATTCCAAGTTAGAAAGGTTAAATCATAAAGATTTAAAATGATTAAATTTTGCATGTAGTACAAATTATATTTTCTATTGTATTTTTATGAGAATATTTTTAGTTTTTAAATTAAGAGGTGCAGAGTGGCATGTGACATCTTAACTCATCCAATAGTAAAGCTAGGGACTTCAACTAGTTAATAATGAAATTAAAGTTATTTGTTAAAGTAGATATACTACTGCATAAAAAGATGCAAATGGAGAAAAAACAGAACTATTTCAGATATGCTTTCAGATGGTATGAGGCAAGAGATAATTAGCACCACAGTTGCCTTTAATTTTCCTCCTTGTTTAAGAGATCTCTATTAGAATTGGTTTACGTAAAATTGCTCATTACTTTGTGGACATTATTTTTAACAGGTTGACTTAGATTTGAACAGAAATTCAATTTAAAAATACAGAACTCTGCTATTTAGATATTTTGATGTTGTTGAATTACTTTATTAGAAGAATGTTTGGCTGAAGGACTAATATTGAGAAAATAATATTTTAATAATGTATATGTTCTCTTACTCTGGAAACAGTGTGAAATAATGCATTCTTTACTATAGAATGGACCTTTTTATTTTACACTATTTTTCAAACAATCTTTCTGAAGTAAAAATAACTGAAATACTCAATTTCAGATACAAGTACTTGTAAATGGAATTGTTTTCTCTGTAATAATGATATTAATTTACAGCTTGGGGTAAAGAAAACTAAGGTGTGTCAATAAGACTGCATACTAATTGCATTTCGCTGGGCTTCTGATCAAAATGAATACAGTATATGAAGGCTAGTAAGGAAGGAAATAGAAATTCATCACATCCCCTAATTTTCCTTAGTAAGCATGACTTGGAATTCTTGTTATTCTGTGTAATGACTATGCCATTTTTAGGAGTGACTTTGTCTTGTGTCAAATTGCCAACAAAAATTATGGTTATGACACCCAGGACAGTTAATAATCATATTACTCTACCAGTCTTTAATGATAAATCACCAGATACAGTGATAAATCTCCATCTTATATCTGGAAGGTTCATGGCTTAAAATTCTGGTATAGAACTGTTTTTACATGCTATAAATTTTTGTATTTAATTTGCAGTGGTTGGTTGATGTTAGGAGGAGCAGGTGACCATAAAAATCTCATTAATCTGTTTTGACTTGCCTCAGAAAAAGTAATGGGCATAAAAAGAAAATAATAATTATTTTCAGAAAATAGATAAGGATCGCAACTCTCCAGAAGCGAAGAAAAATTATACAGAATGAGATTAAATTTTTAATAAATTTTTCAAGGAAAATGATATTCTCAGCGAGTTTTTTTGTTAAAAATTTGACTAAAAAAAATCATTTTTCAGAGGATAAATATTCTTTTTGAGAATAATAAAGAGAATTATCAAATTCAGAAGATTTGACATTTTACTGGTGATTAGTTTGTTTGAGAATAAGTGTTGCCCGAGTAACATTGAATTTTAGTCTCGTAGGTGTTTTTTTAGAATTACATTTACATGATTAAAAGAGTTTTGTAGAATCTATAGAGTTTTAAGAAACTAAATTTAATTCAGAGTGTTGTAATGTTATGTTATGTACGTATGTGTGTGTGTGTGTGTGTGTGTGTGTGTGTGTGTGTGTGTGTGTGTGTGTGTGTGTGTGTTCCAAATCTCTAATTAATTGGTAGAATTATTTTACTAATTGTTGAAACTTGTTTGGCTGGTAGAAAGGCTGTTAGGAAAGTTTTGAAATGAAACTTTAGGATGTGGTTTTAGTAATCCTTGTATATAGAACAAAGCGATGTTTTAACATACTACTGAAATTATAGATGATTTATACCATATGGAATCACAGTAACTCATTTATATGTATCGTAATGTCATAGTTTTGTTATATAATTACAATACAGTATATAAATGTTACTTTGTGACAAATTATTTTCATTTTGATGAGTGCTTTTTTTAGATTTATGATGTAATATATTTTTTTTATAGTAATATCTTTGTTATTATCCATCACAGTAAGCTGTGAAAATTATACAGAGTATTAGTTTACAAACCAAATCGAATTTATTCTATAATATGTAATGTTTTTGTTAGCCTAATAATTGTAACTTATTTAATTATCGTTTGATTTGTTATTAAAAATTTATAATTCTAAATCCTGGAGTATAATTAGAACTTCATTTTGGGAAGTTGGGTTTCGATGGTTATTGTACCAGCATATAAATCAAGTATATTATTATAACGATTGCACCAATAAATATGCTTATTGCTTTCTTTGAAGGTCGCTAAGCCAGTTCTCAGTCTGTCCCCAGCAAAAGTGTCTATTGCCGGTCAATCAACTGCGCATATGTGATGATGTTCTGTCTTGTACGTGTGGTCGTGCTCAAGCACATCATGATCTGATCATGAATTTTAACAGGCGGTCCATTGTTAATCAGGTTGCCAGGCCAACGTAATTGTATCTAGGAAAATCTATACTGACATGTTAAATGTTTCTCACTCTTTATATATTCACTATCCTGATTCTCATGCTACGAACACAAAGCTAAAACACCATGAACGGGTCACTTGTTTGGATCTTCCCTCAAAAGGGGAAAAGATCCAACCACACACTAAAGAGACAGCATATGAGCATATTGAAGGTTCCAGAGCACCCTCAAAGAAATGTCAAAATCTGTATTCTGGTGTTTGCCACAAGGAAGCTTTATACATACACACTTACAGAGTAAGAGAAAGTAAATATTTCTGTCAGTATTGTCATTTATGTTTTATTTTCAAAATAGAGTGGATTACTGTTCAAATTTCAGTTTCATACTTCATTTTATCATATTTCGTTTTATAATTTGTGTATATAATATTTTTAACTAAAAGTTTTTTTGTAAAAAAATATGATACTTTATTTAAGCTAGAAGTAGTAATTATCCAAAATGATATTGAAGCAGGAGCTAGTATGTATATGACTGGTGGAATAATGAAGATATTTAAGAAAAAGTAGGTTTCATTCATGATACACAATTAAGCTAAATTGAAATACACGTTACATAATATATAGTCAAATGGGAACAAGAAAAATGAACTAAATGTCGGCTTATTACAGCAAGATTTTTAATTCTTTAAAATTAGGGATTTGAATAGTTTAGCTACAAGATTGATAAAATAATAATAAATGTGCAAGTATCTAATAGAGTACTGGAGGAGGAAAAAGAAATTGATGATGAAATTGAACTATGTACTATGATTTGAGTTTGTTAGAAGTCTATGAAAGAAGTCTGGGTGACTGAATAAGTTTAAAACATTAGTATGACGTTAAAATGAAAACCAATAGGTTTCACTCAATGTGTGTACTATTAGAAAGAACCTCAGGAATAGGGCGAGTGTCCAAAGCCAGTTAAAACTGTATAAGGTCATGGACAGATTCAACATCAGTGTATGGCAGTGTGGTTCTTAAAAAGTAAGGATATAAGTAGAATACAGGATGCTGAAATGTCCTTTTTGAGGAGTTTGAGGGATATTACAAGGACAGATAGGATGAGGAATGAGGACATCCGTCGGGATTTAGGGATTTATAGTATTAACAATGAAATACTCCATTATAGAAGTAAGTGGGAGCAGCATCTGGATTGAATGCATGATAAAAGAATTCCTTAGCATCTTTTTTAT